>NC_142930.1:58688224-58805724 GCF_046866305.1 Octopus bimaculoides | reverse complement strand
ATTTAATTTCAATATTTGTCGGTAATTTCATTCCGGTTATTTCCCTTCTGTTCATACATAAAAATATTTTGGTTGCGCTTTCCCATCTGTAAATCATAGTTTCGTTAATATAAGTAGACATTCAGCTAAATTTATCAAACTAGTGTTCTATATATATATATATATATATATATACATATATATACATACAGACACATACATACATACATATATACACACACTCATATATATCTATATATATAATTATTTGTATGTATATATGTATGTGTGTGTGTATGCATGTGGTGGGCGGGTGCGCGCGTGCGTGCGTGAATTATTTAGAGTAGTATTATATTGAGAGAATTTCTATCTATTTTTGTTTCATTTCGTTTCCAATTAATTTTACTAAAATCATATCCCATGAAATTTTTGCCTAAAGTAAGTTCACATGTTCTGAACCACACGGGGATTATTTTCCTCCGTTACATTTATCGACCTGACAGTTATTTAAATATTTGTATGATCTCAAAATATACACTCTGCTCCACCTTACTGAGTTTGTTAGAAATTAATGTTCCATGAATTTAATTCTTATGCAAGACAATTCTGTGAGATTTGACGAAGCGGTACTGTAGTATTCTAGATTCCATTCGTATTGAACTTCATCAATAGAAATTACTGTTCAACCAGGATAAATGTTTTATAGTTTAAGGCCAAACGAAACTAACGTTTTGCAATTACTTTGTCTTACAATTTACACACGTTTTCTAAAATTGTAGAACTTTTAATTTTAATTAGTACTCTTTACCCGAAGCTGTTCTCATAAATCATTGTTCTGTAATATAATGTACCGATATACCTTTATACGCTATCGTAGATAGAAGAAACACATTATTGGATAATTTGTGTAAGAACACGAAACACATCAAGTGAAATCGGAAGGAGAAAGAATACCTAAATATATGAAAAATATTTTTCAAAGACAGATGCTTAGGGCAACTGTAATAAGAATATTCTTGTGCGTTAGTTTCACTGCATTTGGTATTCTAAAAAATTCTTGTTGCTAAATATTTCATGTCTAAATTTTAGAATTGTAAAGAAATAAACGTTAGATTGATGAAAAATAATTTTATATTCATCTTTTTAATGGTTTTACATGTGATTGTATAATAATTTGTAAGTGCATACACTGCTAAAATGAATTCATTCAAATTTACAAGTTCGTAAAAAACTTAAGTCTTGTTAAATAAATACAATTGAAAGAAAAAGCAATAGAATTTATATAATTATATAGCCTGGCTTGGAGGACAGCCTAGAAGAAATATGAATTTCAATCTAGTATTTAACATTCAGCTATTACATCTTAATAATTAATGATACAGATAATGTAAGCGAGCTGGTAGAATTGTTAGCATACCGGGCAAACCACTTAGCGGCATCCTTTACGTTTTGAGTTCCAATTCCACCGAAATCGACATTGCCTTTTATCCTTTCGGGGGCCGATAGAATAAGTACCAGTTGAACACCGGGTTAATGTAATCGACGTCACCCTCTCCTGAACCTACTAACCTCGTGCCAAAATTTGAAATCAATAATTAGTCGTATAGATAATGAAATTGTCGAGGAAAATTTCAGTTTACCTTAATTCTGCTTGCAGCCAATTCATGGATCATAAATTCATATCCCAGTAGAGATATACCAATAACATATTGACAATATTTTAAGATTTCTTCCAACTCTGTGATTGGAGCTTATAGATATACTAAATTCAGGCTTTAGAATTACAAATACAATTTATGTATTTATATTCTATCATATAAATGATATAAGGCGGCGAACTGGCAAAATCTTTAGCACGTCGGACAAAATGTTAGTGGCATTTATTCTGAATCTTTTCGTTCTGAGCCCAAATAGCGCCCAGATCAACCTTACTTTTCAACCGTTTCGAAGAGTAATACAATAAGTACCAATTAAGCAGTGGCGATGATGTACTCGTCTTACCTCCTCTCCCCCAAATTTAGGCCTTGTGCCTATAGTAGAAAAAAGAGCATATTATATAAATGATAGCATCACGTGCATAGAAAAAATGCAAGCTATTATTTGTGGGATGTTATTTTCATAACCAATGTATTTCAATATAGTCTATGCCTCTCTGTGTTTTTCTCACATGAACAGTTGAAAACACTTATATTACAGAACTCCCAGAAACTATAATCTCTGGTTGTTAGAGAAAACATATTGTTGAAAGATGCAACAAGTGTCAAAAAATATACTGTGCTTTACGAATTAAATTTTCATCAGTTATATAATTAAATTAAAGCATCAAAGTTAGTCGTGGAAATTATTTGATTAGAATTGAAAATTATTGAACAATGTAAAGAAAAACTCTTACATCTATAACATGTTGCAACAAGATGAAAACGTACAACTTTCATTGACATCATTAATCTAAAATTATACTCAGTTCATAAAATGGTAGAAATCTTTTACATAAAATTAAATTGTTGACAAAATATGCTTTAATAAGTGAAGTCCCACAATAAAGTAAGAGGCTTTCTTGAATAAAAAGACAATCTCAATAAAAACAAGTGATGTGTAAGAATATCTTGCGACGTAAGTTGAGATACAGCTTGAGAAAGTAACAATAGTAAATATTCATATGGGTTTATTTTTAAAAAATTTTCTTGAGTCCTCGGTCTTATAAGGCCGGTTACCCAGTTTCCATGACGTATAACGGACTCATATCACCACATACCCTCTGAACGAGACGACAGTCGATTGTAGTATTTAAAGGCAGCAATTCCGAGGAGTGGGGAGACAAATCGATTACATTGATTCCAGTACTTGACTAGTTATCATATAGAGGGTGTCCCAAAAGTCACTGATGGGTTTCAAGTTTTAGTAACTTCTTTAACTTTACAAATAAGTGCATGAAATGTTCATACAATATAAAGGATATAATAGAAATTAGTATGCACAAGTAAAATGTTGCAACACCACTATATCCCATAAAAAATGACATCCTTTTAATGGCAGCCATTTCCAGCTTTGCATGCCTGTGCTTTTCCAACACTTGCACCATAACATCCTCAAGAGTTTCAGATCCCACTTCTCTGATTTCTCTAGTGATGTTCTCCTTCAGTTGCACCAGGGTCTCCGGTTTGTTGACGTAAACCCTCTCTTTCAAGTATCCCTACAGGAAAAAATCGAGGTTAGTCAAATCTGGAGAACGTGAAGGCGAGTTGACATTGCCGTAGCGTGAGAGTATTCTCTCCCCAAAGCACTGCCGTAGCAACAGCATTGTTTCTCTTGCGGTATGAGTAGTTTCCCTATCTTGCTGGAACCATGTGTAGGTCTACTGTGAATGGCTGAGCATAAAAAGGTCTCAATCATGACTGCCATTTAAGCGATGTCATTTTTGATATGTGATATAGAAGTGTTGCAAAATTTGACTTGTGCATATTACTTTGCATTATGTCCTTTATATTGTATCAAAATTCCATGCATTTATTTGTAAAGTTAAGGAAGTTATTAAAAATTGAAACCCATCAATGACTTTTGAGACACTCTGTATTATCGGCCCCGAAGGAATAAAAGGAAAAGTTGACCTCGATAGTATTTGAACTCCCTTGAACGTAAAGAGCGGGATGAAATGCTGCTAGCTTGCTGGACGTGCTAGCGATTCTGCCAGCTAGCCTCCTTCGTATACAAGTAAAAGTTACGTTAAAAAACTACTTCGATGACTAATTAAGAACTTATTCCTCTTATAACATCGTTGTTTTCGAGAATTCTAAAGTGTTCGGCTTAAACACTGATTAGTGTAATTACATAAAGAAGAGTTAACACATTTCTCTATTAACTATGTTTGATTTACAATTAGAATATGCATGATATTGCTGAGAAAAGAAGTTTGTATATTATGATAAATCTTTCACTACTGCAAGCATTCTTGAAATAAAAATCTTAGCAAATACGAAAATTACATTACTGAAGTCTCTGTTACGTGACATTTTCCATTTTGAGAGGGATAAGCGTAAAACTAAGGCAAACCGTAAGGAAATATACTTAATATTCTAAAGAACATATAGAAAGTGTAAACACTTGCAAGTCACTACTTTATTTGTCCCACTAACACAAAGCAAACTAGCATTCTTAGTGAAATAGTCTATAATTGTAACGGCAACAAGCGAATACCATGTCATTATGCAAAAATAATTTGAAAGTGAAGGGCTATAAAGTCATATGATATAATGCTGCGGTTAAGCGGAATCAATAGAGATAGTTACATGGGTGTAACTGAATGAGTTAACTTATAAAAGGCAAATTATCAATAAAGACCAAAATTAGATAAAACTAATTGTAATGACGACCGACATTCAAATAAACACAAAGAAAAGAAGTAGGATAAAGTATGTAAAAATATAGTACAGATTTGAAGAATTAGATAAAATTGAATACTAAATAATAGGCTTAATTTCTTATTCTACTGTTATTCTAAAACAATATATATATAATATGCTGCAAATTAAAGAAACTTATATTTCCATATAGTACGAAGGCGGGTTGAAAAGTTCATAGGCTAACTATGAAAAAGTGACGCTAGAACTGTGAAATTTTGCTTGCATTAATTTCAATCCGGCTTATTAATTGTTTCCTTCCAGGCACACAGGCATCTGACCGTTCAAAGAAGACTTCAAAAGTAACTAGTAGCGACTGCTCTTGGAAAATGGACAAAATTTGGCATTGCAGTGTTATAATGTACCTGCAGAAAAAAGGTTTAGTACCCAACGATTTTCATACTGATATGGTAGCTAAATTAGTGGATGACACTCCAGCTTTATCAACAGTGCAAAATGAGCAGCTGAATTTAGGAGGGGAACGGGAAGTCTTGAAGATTACGCAAGGTTGGACGTCCTACAACTGCCACCATCGAGGAAAACATTGATCGTCTTCACCACATGCATATGGGTGACAGGCTATTGACTATAAACGAAAAGTAACCAATGCTATTAGCATATCATGTGAGAGAGTTGAGAATATTCTGCACAATGAACTTGGCATATCGAAGTTTACTGCTCGGTGGGTGTCACGTTTTCTAAGACCTGATCAAAAGCGCGCCAGGCAGATCACACTATAGGGAAATCTGATATTGTTTGAAGATGTAGCTGGTTTCTTTGAATGTTTCCAAACTCAGGATGAATGATGGCTTCATAACTTCGAGCCAGAAACAAAGAGACAATAGATGCAATGGAAACACCACTCCTCACCTTCTCCAAAGAACGCCAAGGTCGTCTCATCTCCAAAGAAGGCGACTGCCTCAGTTTTTGTGGAACGCAAACAGCATTAAGTTTATTGACTGTCTTAAAAAGAGCCACACTACCAATGGAGAGTACTATGCCAACTTACAGAGGCAGTGACGAAAATATATCAAGATCAAACACACAAGAAAACTGACGAAAGAGGTCTTGATTCACCAGGACTATGCTATAGCACACAAGCCCTTGGTTTCATTGGCTGTTGCGTGACTGTGGTTTTGAACTGATTGATCACCCTCCCTATTCTTTTGATGTGTCCCTATCTGACTATCATATGTTCTCCAATATGAAAAATCACTTGGCTGAGAATTTGTATCGCGGTGAAGATGATGTTATATCTGCTGGTGATTAATGTTTTGACCAACAGGATGAATGAAAGCATCTTCATCAATGGGATACAAGCACTGCAACACCGGTGTAAGAAGTGTATAAATCTCATTTGGTCAAATTCCATGAGAAGGCTTCAGTCAGTCTATGAACATTTCAGCCGACCCTCGTTTAACGAGATTTTTACTCGGTATTCAATGCCAATCAAACTAAATGTGGAAGAAAATTAATAATTTAAAACTATGTCACTATGTCTTATAGTTTGTGGATTGAAGTAATGCATATATTCGACCCAAATACTGGATGGTAATCATTTTATCGACTTCGGAAGATGAAAACTCAAGTCATCCACGGTGGAGTGTTAAATTCATGAGCGTAAACAAACACAGAACATTTCATTCCTATACGAGACATAAAAAATCAGCAGTAGGCACAGGCTTAAATATGTGGTTAAGAAGATCACAGTACAAACACATTTTTCAAGTTTGAAGCCCTTGGCTTCTTCTATAGCCTCGGATGTGTATATGTTTGATGATTGAAAGTTCTAAATTTCAATGTCTTTTGAACTCTACTTGAAGAATATCTTTTTTTCATTCAATGCGATCTAACAACAGTAAGTTAGATTTCATTAAAGATTTTAACGCCAAGAATGTATCAAAAGCGAATCCAATGATCTTGCTTTCAGTATCAATAATAATAAAATTACTATGAGTCAAATATATTTACCTCGAAACACACAGATTATACTAGTGAAAGAATATTGTATGCATGCATCGATAGAAGCTTTTATTTTACCAGAACAATGCATCGTTTAGAAAAGAATGAAAAATCTTCCCCAAATCATTATCGTATCATAAATGGGTTACAGAAGTCAAATAAAACTTTTTATATTATTGAAATAAAGGGATTTTACAAAACACAAATTAAACAGAATGCTTTTCTTGTAGGATAAATAAATTTAGGCTTCAGAAACAATTGTATTACATTAACTTCAAAAACCAACAGTAATTAATGATAGAAATTGGCAATTTTATATTGGATAGCAAATAGCTTAAAAGCTTACAAAACACTTTAGTTTTGGTTAGACATTACATAATTGTTTCTGATCTCGGCACAAGGCTAGCATTTTTGTTAGGAGAAGGAATTAATCGACAACATCGAACCAATGTTGGAGTAATACAGTGTTTTATCGACCCCGAAAAGATATAAAGTGAAGTTGACCACGATAGGACTTGAACTCGGAATACTACGTATGGAAACACTGATGTTACCCATGGAAATTAGCCAGATGATTTAGTTAAAGGCTTGAACTAATGTCAATGGGAATTAATTCCTTATTTCTTGATACATATGCACACTTTCTAGAAAAATAAAGAACCACTAATTTCTGATGAATATATCTTTGTTTTTAGGGATAGTTGTATTTATACTAAATCGTTGTAATAAAGAAGATTTCATCTCATGAAATTTATGTATTACAATATGCATTAAAATAACTAAAATGAATTTATGGAATAATTGAATTTTAAGGATGAAAACAAAAAGAAACAGATGTAACATATATTTACAAATTATATTAAGTTGTTATGATTCCTGCAGGACTACTTGTAATAATTGTAAGAATAATAAGATAATTTCAAATTTTGTTCTTCTCCAATATAACTACTTTAGAAGTTTTATTTATTTAAATGTAGGTATTATATTTCTATATATGCTGGTTAATATGTAAAAAACGTTTGGAATATAAATTCTCGAAAAAAATTGGAAATAGGACACATTTTGCAGTACGTCACATTTCTCATCTTATAAAAGAGAAACTGGTCTCCGTCTGTCTGTCCGTCACAACATCTATTAGAAGGAGGAAAGAAGGGGAGGAATCAAAAGGAGAGCTAATCCCTGTCAAAACGTTTATTTAGAAGAAGGAAGGGGAGGAGAGAGAAAAACAGCGAGAGAAAGTGAGAGAGAAGGAAAGAGAGTGATGGGTTGATAGATAATGTTGTCACCATAGTAACTAACAAGTTTTAATTAAAAACGCGGGAATTTTAAGTGTAAGTTTGTCAACACAACGTAACAAAGACTTAGAAAAATAGCTATATAACACTCATAATTATTTACGTGCGTTTCTGTATGTCTTTCAACATATAGACAAGGCAACACGTCTTTAAAAATGACTTTCACTATGACAGGTTGTTGAACGTGAACTACAGAGAGAGAGAGTGAGAGAGAGAGAGAGAGAGAGAGAGAGAGAGAGAGAGAGAGAGAGAGAGAGAGAGAGAGAGAGAGAGAGAAAGAGAGAGAGAGAGAAATACAGAGAGAGAGAGAGAAATACAGAGAGAGAGAGAGAGAAATACAGAGAGAGAGAGAGTGAGAGAGGGGGAAAAAGAATGAGTGTAGTGTGAGAGTGAAAGATATAATTAAAATTTATTTCAAGAAAAAAACCCAGGTAGTTGAGTATATCAATGTGAGCATTGTTGTAGGCTTCTGCAGACGCATCTACTTCATCTTGACTAGGTTGTTACCTGGCACCATATTGACGGGTAATAACTAGTTTCTATAATTCTGAGTAATTTAATTCAGGAATTACTAAGCTTACTTAGTTGTTCATAATAACCATATTGATACTTATTATCAATTAATATAGCAATAAATATAGAAATCGTATATTCAATAAGCTTGAAAAAATATTCTTAATGTGTATAAGTATAACGTCACAATTAGCTACTTGGCAAACTAAACATAAATTTCTGGTATTTTCGGTGATTTTTTTTTCTTTAACGTAAATTGAATTTTAACTTATATGTTTCTGTTAAACATTATACCCATTTGTTCCAGAACTTAACTGAAATACACAGTTTGAATAAATCGCCACAGTTATTGTGGCCTGCTGAGTTTCACTTCACATATAACACATCAGCAAAAACATTTTAAAATATATGATTATGAGAATTCATTGCATTAATTTATGAGAGTAAAGATTTCTATTTCCTAGACATAAACATCTATAGGAATATAAGTATAGTATACTGATAATAAATCAATAGTTGATAATGTAGCAGAGAATAATCGTTGTTTTTCTGTCATTTATGCAACATAAACATATGAAATAATATGGATGTTATATGAGCAAGATTGAAAGTGAAGGAGATGAAATGTAAATTTTCAAATGCACTCATATATATTTAAGGAAAGTTTTTTTTTTGTGCTGAGATTAGACATTATAAAATATTATATATCTTTGTAAATATATTAAACATAGAACTTACTTGGTTTGACACTGAGAGATTTACGCCTTAGGGCAAGATGGAAAGTTCCAACAGTGCCAAGTTCATACGTTGAATTTGATTCCTTTTTGGACTTCATACATAGCAGATATTATTTTCCTAATATAATAGTTTTGTGATGCAGTACTTACATAAGAAATCCTTATCAGTCAATGAAAAATTCGTTATATGATTTCTAGATGACTTGGAAATCGAGTTTACATTTTTGAAGTATAAAACTGTTTTATAAAATTCCATCTATGATTCTGGTTATATTTGTTATTGTTTTCAGAATAAATCTACTTTTTGAAAATGATATATTGATGCCTTAAAGATATATGGAGTTGTTTACTTAATTTTCGGTTTATAAAATTACCAAAATGAACATATAAAATAAAACAAGAAAATATTACTAAAGGTTTTCAATATCTATTATATATTTATAGCAGGAATTGATACACATTGCCAACGTTAATGATATTCATGCTGCTTTGGAAACCTTGAAAATAAAATTCATTATTGCAAAATAAAATCACAAACATTCAATAGATAAAGATTTATTGTAATAGATTTTAGTTAGTGTTTCAAATCTTATTAATTGAGTTTCTTAACAATAGAAGAATATTCTCAAAACCATGGCATTTCAATAATTTAATTAATAGCAACAACACTCCATATATTCTATGGAAACAATTTCTATAAATTTCGATAACATGGTCGCTCCGTTTTAAAACAAATATTAAAAAAAAAATGAATTAGTACACACACACACATGTACATATGTATAATGTAACATATAAACATACTCATTAAAATAGTAATAACAACAAAATATAATATTTTTGGACTAGGCCGAAAATCACGCTTATTGAGCAAATGACTACACTGAATTGAATAAACATTACTATATTTCTTATTTTATTAATGAATTACAACGATAACAATACTCTGTATTAAGGGAAAGCGGCGATGTCACTTTCTGAAGGTGTATGCAAAAATAATTGCCTTCGACTTGAAAACGAAACTGAGTGGCATAGCCAACTACCCAGGTGCATACAGTTTATTTATCTTTACTATGCTTCACATTTTTGGAAATAAGTTCCTCACTCTAGTGGGGAATAAAAATCAAATGTCAGCTCATCGAAAAACGAAACTGTTTATAATGCCCATCACACACACACACACACACACACAGAGGCACCCAAACACATACGCATACACCCACAAATACACACACATACGCTCACATATACACTCAACAGAGTAAAATATAACAATTGCTTCCCCCCGAAGATCATTGTTTTTGCAAAAAGATTATTTCGTAGAATAGTTCCCCGGATGAAGACAAAATATTAGTTACTTATAGGTAAAATTGCGAGATTAAATAATATTCCTGAGATTATCAGGTTGACGAGCACATGGCAACAATAAGTTTTCAATATGTGATACAACTGTCTTGATAAAGATCTTTGGCTGCGCGTGACAATCGAAAAGAATATTGATTTCAAATTTTGGCACAAGACTAGCATATTCAGGGAAGGGGATAAGTCAATGACATCGACCCCAGTGCCCAACTGATACTTAATTTGTCGATCCCGAAAAACAGAAGTCAACTCCGGCGTCATT
Organism: Octopus bimaculoides; assembly: GCF_046866305.1. Taxonomy (NCBI): domain Eukaryota; kingdom Metazoa; phylum Mollusca; class Cephalopoda; order Octopoda; family Octopodidae; genus Octopus; species Octopus bimaculoides. Next base: position 58,795,217 of record NC_142930.1, on the reverse strand, counting down.
TGAACTCAAACCATAAAGACGGACTAAATGCTGCCAAACATTTAGCCCGGTGCAGTAACGATTCTCGCAGCCTTAACAATAGAAAAAAAATGGTAATTAGTTTATCATTAAAAGCTATAGTTAGAGTAAATTAAAAGCTATAACGAACAACTGTTTCTACACGTGGAACTTCTACGTATTATTGTTTTATTATTGTTTTATGACACCCACAGATTATATTTTCTATAAACTACTAACTGGAGGATAAAATATGCTTCTGAGATATCACTTAGACAAAAGGATAAAACATGCTTTCAACGGTCATTAAGTACAAACTTCCGAAACTAGTCTGCCAGTCTCTAGATACCGGCAAATTTAAATCTAAAAGTGCAACCAACAAAACTTACACTAATAATAAGGGGTAAACCAACAGCAATATCCCAGTTAAATCCACTGTTAGACGCTAAAACAAGGCTATATAGAGGGATATTGAACAACATAATGATTAATATATACAAAATCATTTAAAAACTACCTTCACCACAGGAACCCCACCATTAGCAGTGTCATTACAATCACTGTTACTATCAAAAACAGAAGCAGCGAAGTTCGCTGGTGTTTGAGAGGGTGACGGACTACAATCCGAAAGTTGATAGTTCGTGTCCCGTTAGCTATGCCTTTTAATTGTCTTAGACACACCTTGACAGTTAAAACATCTAGCTTTTGATGACACTGTTCCCTCACATGTAACACGTACTTCGAATAATTAAATTTCAACTTTTGAACTACTGAGCGTTTTCTATAATTAACGACGCGTCATTTAATCGGTGTGGTCAGTCTGCCTATGGTCTGGACAAGAGAGGAAGCTCTTTCAATCGACAGTCCCGTTTCATCAATTCGATCATTATCACGTCAAATTAAAGTGATGATGGAACAACAATTACAGAAATATGATAGTCGTAACATTGTATACTTTATAAATGTACCTCTCGTTGCAGCAGCAATAAAGAAGTTTTAAAAGAAAAGAACTTAACATTATTAGAAGTATCGGCAAGAATAAAAAAGAAAACCATCATCACCACTGACATAGCCATCTTCATTGGCGATAGTAGCAACAACCCCTCTTACATCTATAACTGTCATAATAGGAACATTATGAGTAGTGACAGCAATAGGGATGTATCAACAATAAAAGTGCAATATCTACCGTAATAAGAGTGCAACAACAAGACGAATAGCAGCACTATCAACTCCAACCACAACAACAGCATTTGCCGTAGCAATGAATTATCTCTTTTGTAATTTATTTTCTTTCATCCTTTTACTAATGATTCTATAGAGTTGTGTACATGAAATATTAGATATTTAATGTTCGCTTGCCTGACTTGAAGTAAGAAGCAGCTATGTGAATGGAACATACCGATTACAAAGTAAAGATTAACGTTTGATCTTTACATTTGTTATTTTATGATCGTATCCAAATAATTCTAATTTTCTATTAGTTTTATTGAATCCTGAATAAGAAGGAAATTTGTATAATGTTTATGTATGAGTTCAAATTTCGTCACAAAGAGAAACGGTTCTGATTCCTAATATCAATGATGCATGGTTGACGAAGGTACTGCAAATGAAAGGAAAATATTACATTAGCCAGAGAAATTTCGATTCGAAGAGAGAAGACACGAATAGAAACCATACAAACTAGCAAAGCCAACAGAAGATGATAGCGGTTGAAAGTGTTAATTGAATAGAATGCATGTCGCATTATATAAAAGTTTGCAAGGAACCTATTTCAGAAATATTTGATATGATTCATCTGTTTATAAAATCACAAAGAAATTACATTCAAGATAATTAGAAAGACTGTTCGACTTCCTTGCTATGTATTTGCAGGGTAGACACGTACTCTCACTTACAAACTTACAACAAACAGACTGAGTTGTTAACATTCAAACACATATACGCATAGTTGGAAGTTAATTATTAACTTGTACTGCTAAATACACACACACACACACACACACACACACACACACACACACACACACACACACACACACACACACACACACAACGCATGTGTAACAAAAATACCCGCTATCGCTGACAGTAGAGACAGTAGAGTTGATCACCAATTTGTGGATACCAGTATATATACTGTGAGCTTCGGACAACTCTCTCCAGTTTGAATATTCACAATTTACTATCTTGTAGATTATTTACCTTTGAACACGAACATGTATTTAGTAAATTTTATTCATACGCTGATGAAATTGGCCCTCTAATTTTACTGACTTATTATCTCACCTTTTATATTATGACCAATAGGGAGTGGCTCATTCCCTCGATCTTGTAAATTCCTGTCTTTCAGATACTTTCAGCTTTTGCAGAAATTTCAGATTTCATTTTTGATATTGCTGAAGTGTAGTCAATAGGTTGTAATAACAATATTTGCGTTCACAAAATGGTAATGAGGATTAGATGAGTGAAACTATGTATTATCGGGCTTTCTGAGCAGCAGTAAGTATATTTTGTCTACAATTTTACACAATTCCTGTGCATATATCACAAATCGCTTACAAGTACTCAGACTTGTCATGAAATGTTTAATCAATTTATTTTTACAATAATGAAGTTATTTAAACAATAATGAAGGCAGCGGTAAACAGTCGGTTCTTTTGACTATATTTGGACATCTGCCATCGCACATTACGAATTGTTTACAGTAAGAGTGGAATTAGTCGTCTTCCAGAGAAACAGTATTGTCTGTATATTTACTAGTAAAACTATCTGAGAATTCATTCCCCTGGTAATTTGTATGACACAATCATATGATCAGTCTATATCTGACGGAAGACAATCAACGTCAATCTTTCGTCTAGCATTTGACGGGGCAGTGTGATGACATTAAGTGGCATGTGTATTTCATTGTCATCAACATACCTAGTCCTTAAATGCATTTATTGGGTCTAAATGTCATTGCATGAGAATACAACACTAATACTCTATCAACTTTGCATTTAAGCTTGAAGAGATTTAGAAATAAGTCAAATGTCATTTGTAGACACTTCAACTACATCTGCGTCACCAATATTATTCTTCATAAGTTTTGAAATTTGGAGGTTGCATGCCTTAATCCCATTTATAATTTATTTACAAGATAAATTCCATTAGTCGTGTTAATAATTCATTTCTTTCTAGTATATCCACGCAATTCAATTTGATATTAACTTTGGCGCAACCATGCAACATTGAAAATACTGTCAAACACAACAAATATTGGATCCACAGGTTAGCGTTGGATAAGAAGCTGGGACAACGTTTCGAAGCAAAGCAACCGATGACATTTGTTTTATCTACTTATAGCTACATTTTTTATAATATCCAACGTCTCTAATTTCTATATTTCCTCTTTCACTTTCGACCATAGATTCTGTGGAATATTCGAAAACTTATGCATGACTGTTGCCTTAAAGTTATTATATATGTCGTTGTTCATTGTGCCACGGATAAATGCCAACATGTTAAATCTAGTAGTAAGCCTTAAATTGTCAAACGTGATTAACACCTACGTTTTGTTTCTGTGTTTTGAGCAAGTTGTATCATCCAGATGCATCGCCTTTATGTAAGTCAGTAAACCTTGTTAAACAATGTATGTAGGAAGCAATGTTTTGATATTATACAATCTTAGTTGATTCAGATTCTTTTCGCTCGGTTGTTGTCACATTCATCTGTAGTTGAAAACTGTAATCCTGGTCCTTTATTAGGAGTGTGTGTTTTGTTTTTATCTTCTCATAGTGGGTTTTGAAATGTATATGATTTTGAAGATATATCCTTTTTTATTAGGAATTGATACCAGCGCTGATCAATACTGTCTATATTATTTACATTATTTACATTTGACGGATATTTTCCCTCATCTTGTTTGATGTTAACACAACGTTTCAGCTAATGTACCCTCCAGCCTTCATCAGGTGTCTTGGAGAAATTTCGAACCTGGGTTCTCATTCCTAAGTTATTTTTCGATGTTGTTGTTGTTGTTGTTGTTGTTGTTGTTGTTGTTGTTCTTCTTCTTCTTCTTCTTCTTCTTCTTCTTCTTCTTCTTCTTCTTCTTCTTCTTCTTCTTCTTCTTCTTCTTCTTCTTCTTCTTCTTCTTCTTATTATTATTATTATTATTATTATTATTATTATTATTATTATTATTACAATTATTATTATTATTATTATTATTATTATTATTATTATTATTATTATTATTATTATCATTATTATTATCATCATTATTATTATTATTATTATTATTATTATTCAGTAGTTTTATTTTTATAACGTGCTTTCACTTCACTACCGAGCGCAGCTCTGTGCGCCTTGGGTATGTGCTGTGGTTTGCTGTGGTGCTCTTATGTTTACTGTATTGAAAGTGTTTTGCGTAGAATGTGTGCAGTACCCAGTAGTGCAATTTTCTGTATGTTATATATATTTGTAAGTCCTGGTGTTTTTGTTATGTATTTGTCTGAATATTTTTTTATTATACCTAAGGCACCTACTATGATAGGAATTGTTTCTGTTTTTAGATTCCACATTCGAGTTATCTCTATTTCCAGGTCTTTGTATTTTGAAAGTTTTTCCATTTCTTTTAGAGAAACGTTGTCATCTGCTGGTATTGAAACATCAATTAGAAGGCATTTTTTTCCTTCATGATCTTTGACAACTATATCTGGTCTATTTGCCTTAATTTCTCTATCTGTGTGTATTGGCATATCCCAGAGTATGGTTGCTTTCTCGTTTTCTGTGACCTTTTCTGGCGTGTGTTTATACCATCTTTTTTCTGTTGCTATTCCATAATGTTGGCATAGCTTCCAGTGTATATAGGTCCCAGCTCTGTCGTGTCTGTGAATATATTCCTTCTTAGCCAGGACTGGGCAGCCAGAGATAATATGATTTATTGTTTCTTGTCGATCTCCACATATTCTACAGTTACTTGTTATATTTCTTTTCATTATGTGTTTTTGGTAATTTCTGGTGGGGAGGCTTTGGTCTTGTGCAGCAATTAAAAATCCTTCAGTCTCTGCTTTGAGTCCTGAGCTTCTCAGCCATTGCTGGGATTTTTCTCTGTCTATTTCTTTCGCATTTAGTTTAGCCCAGTATTTACCATGTAGGGGCTTTTCTTGCCATCGTTTTATCATGGTCCGTTGCTGTTCTAGTTTTAGTTTGGATTTCATTTGTTTTATAGCTTTTGTTGTTTCTTCTTCTTCTTCTTCGTATTTGTTAGGTAGATTGATTTCTTGTTTGTATTTGTCAGCTTCCTTAAATACTGAAAACAGTTTTTTGTTTTGCTCGTGTTTTGTGGCTATTTGTATTAGTTTCCCTTGCTTCTGGAGTAGGTATTTTTGCAGTCCTATGGTGGTTATTTTATAATAGTGTTCTAGCTGTATAAGACCCCTGCCACCTTCTGTGCGTTGTATATATAGCCTTTCTATGTCAGATTTTGGGTGGTGCATCCTATATCCTGTCATTATTTTTCTTGTTTTCCTGTCTATTTTACATAGTTCGTTTAGTGTCCAGTTAAGGATGTTGTAGCTGTAGCTTATAACTGGGACAGCTAAAGTGTTGATACCCATTATCTTGTTTTTAGCATTGAGCTCTGTTTTTAGTATTGATCTAACTCGTCTATAGTACTCTTTCTTTGTTTTTTCTTTCATTTGTGTATGTTCATTGACTCCTAAATACTTATATGGTTGGTTTTCGTCTAGTTCTCTTATTTCATTGGCTTTATCTAGTGTTATATTGCTACTTTTAACTAATTTTCCTCTTTTCAGGGTTGCTTTGGCACATTTTTCTAATCCGAATTTCATTTCTATTTCCTTGGTAAAGCCGTGTACTGTCTGTAGTAGTGTTTCTAGCTCTTTGTCGTTTTTTGCATATAATTTTAGGTCATCCATATATAGAAGGTGGCTGACTGTTTTCCATAGCATTTGTAACCGCATCCAGTTCTATTTAGCAATTCTGTTAAAGGTGTGAGTGCCAGGCAGAACAGGAGTAGAGAGAGCGTGTCTCCCTGGAATATTCCTCTTCTAATGGGGATGGCTTTCGTTTTCACAAGTCCCTCTTTTGTTTGGAGCTGTAGCACTGTCTGCCATTTGTTCATTGAGTGCTCTATGTATTTTATGATAATTGGTGCCACCTTGTTTATGGCTAGTGTTTCCAGAATCCACGTGTGGGGAACACTGTAGAAAGCCTTTTGGTAGTCCACCCAGGCCATACTGAGGCCTTTCTTCTTTCTGCGGCTGTCTTCAGTTATGGCTTTATTGATCAATATTTGATCTTTACAGCCGTATGAGCCCTTGCAGCATCCCTTCTGCTCTTCTGGAAACAGGTTGTTATTTTCCAGGTGTTTACTCACTCTCTGCGATATTATTGCAGTAAAGGCTTTGTAGATTATTATTATTATTATTATTATTATTATTATTATTATTATTATTATTATTATTATTATTATTATTATTATTAATATTATTATTGTTATTTTCTTCTCAGAACGCTCGGTCTTGTTTGTTCTGGAAGACTCTGTGAGAGCGGACAGCAGCCTACTGTCAGAGGTTTCAGGGTCTCTTTCCGCAAATTATAAGCTTGGATACTTGGCTGTTAATTATCGTGTAAGACATTCAACATCCAAGTCTTAAAATTTCGTCTTTTAATAGTCTGTATTCTTCAATCTTTTCTAGTTCTTTGTCACTTATGCGTACATCCTCAGGTATTGCAATATCTATAATCGTGGTTTCATTTCTTCCTTTATTTACCACAACAATATCCTGTCTACGAGCATCGATTAAGGTGTCACATTGGATTGTAAAATCCCACAGTATCTTATGTTCCTTGTTCTCAGTTACTCCTTCTGGTTCGTGTTCGTACCATTTCCGTGCTCTGTTCAGGTTATACTTTCACATAGCCTCCAGCAGACGAACTTAGCCACGTTACCGTGCCTCCTTTTGTAGTGATTTTGGACCAGCTTGCTACACTCGCTCACAATATGTGAGATTGTTTCGTTTCTGCTGCCACACATCCTACAAAGGGGCAATTCGCTACTCTTATCTATATGGAACTAGGTGCAATTAGTTCTTGAGTGCTGCATATCAATACCTCAGTGTTTCCTTTCAGATCACTTTTTCTTAGTCATCTCCAAGAGTTGATCTTGTCTTTTCCTTCGATTTCTCTGAGGTATTACCCATGGAATGATTTCATTTTCCAATTGTTTACTCTGTCTTCTTCATCTTGTTTCTTACATATTTGTGGGTGCATTCTATTTTCAGTAGGTATTGTATTGTTAATTCTAACAACGGCAAGCAAGGATTCACTCTGTTGCTTGATGTACCATCGCAGACTGTTCTCGTTGACAATACAGATTTCGCATCTTATGAGGTCTCCTCTTCCCCTGTTCTTAGGCACATACAGTCTGTCAGTATTGCTTTTGGGGTGTAGTTTCTTGTTAATTGTCATCACGTTTCTAGTTTTCCTGTTCATTTCCTCAAGCTCTTTCTTTGTCCACCTAACAACACCCGCACCATATCGCATTAAGGAAACAGCCCATGTGTTCATTGCCCTTTGTCATCATCATCATCCTCATTATCGGTAGTAGTTGTATTAGCAGTATCCTCCTCCTCCTCCTCCTCCTCCTCCTCCTCCTCCTCCTCCTCATCATCATCATCACCATCAGCAGCAGCAGCAGCAGCAGTACTATTAGTAGTGGCAGTAATAACAACGCTATCAGTAGTTGGAGATATCTGTGTACCGTAAATTTGGAATGTTTATTGAATTTTGTTAAGTCTGTTTTAAGCCAATCGCTTCTTGAGTCGCATTAAAACTTTCTGAGATTCAGATATAAATGTTGATGAGAAGCCACAGGTGGTTGATTTCACTTCGATGTTGTTAACTGATTCACTTTGGTAAATATTGATGAATACTAATAATTCAGGCAGCCTAAAAGTTGCTTTGCCAAATACTTTAGCTTTCAAGCTGGAATTATAACGTTGGTTTGAATTCTAAATCTGAGGCAAGCACATTATACTACATGGCAATAAAATAATTAAAAACTGATATCACACAGGCAATCCACATCAGTTCTTTACTAGCGAGGTTTTTTTTTTAAGTTTGTTATATTTTGCTGAAATCGATAATATTGTTTTCCGGAGGCGACCATCTGACAACGAAGTGATTACACAATTTTTTTATTGTTGGACATGATACGGGTTTATATGTTAATTCTAAAAATATTGTGTTTCATATTTTTGAAAAAAATTTAAAAAAAGGCCTATTTTGATTTGAAGACGTGAGTCGGATCTCCTATCTCGTTCATTAACAGATCAAGCAAGTCACTGACAGCTTCGTGTTTTCTAACCGTACTCTTTTAAAAAGGTGAGTTATAAAAACAGAAATATCCGCCTCAACGCTCGATGTCGTCTCCCTTAAGTATAATAGAATTTTCATGATCTCTATTTTTATTAAATGTAATGGCGGAATTATAGGCACCATTATCACAAGCTGAGAACTCAGAGGAAGCGACAATACAAGAAACAACAGCATCAACAACAAAAGTAACAAAATCCATAACAACTTTAACAATAACATTCTGATGAAGAATTCTTTTTCATTTACAAACCCAAGTACAAGACTAGCAAAAATAGTGCACACAAAAATCCATAAAATCCATGTTTACATATTTTGTGCCACAGGCTATTATAGAGTTGTGAGTAACAACACCATCCAAGGTAAGCTGCACCATCCAAAGAATAGTTTCATATAAATGTATACACCGAAAACCTAAGATTCTGGAATATTTCTCACTATCGCAAACTGAAAAATTTCCGAAAGTTATAAAGGCTTATCTGAGGAGAATGGGAGACCAAGCAACTATGGTAGTAATTTGTCAGTAGAAACAAGCTAGAAAGAGTCTCCACCACAATTTTCACCCCATAAGTATATTCGTAATGTGATATATTCGCAATGAAACGGTGCGTTGCAACATAATACTGACCAATATTACTCCTGAAAGATCAAATCCTGAGCAATGGAAAGGAAAAAGATAAATATAAAAAGCTTTGTCGTAGAACTTAAGTCAATATCATAACGAAATCGGGCGGAAACCTCCTTGAAGTTTCCTGAAGATATTGGAACATTACTAACTGGTTGTTCTTCAAGAATTGAGAGCAAATGTAGGGGATTTTCGAGAGCAGGAAGCCTAAATGCTAACCAAACACAAAAACTGACTACCTGAGAACTTTATTAGGATAAAAAAAGGAATCGAGAGACCCTCACCTCACTGCTTCCAGCACCTTACCACAACCTCTAGAAAAGATTTACAGCGGCAAAGCTAACAGTTGTATAGACGGAAAATAGCAGAATTAGCTGAATGTAAGATTTACAAATAGGAGCTTCGGACGAATCCACGCCGAAGTGTTCTACTCAAAGCAATGTTTATACAAACACAGATTTGCAAGCAGAAGCTAGGATATACGCGGACAAAACACATAGCTTTTATACTTTTCAAAGAACAAAGTGAGATTTGGAGAAATGGCAGGTAATAGGAATGTAAACAAAGTTAGTGGGGCTGATGTAACAGGCAGTCATATCAGCATGAACATATGGCAGTCCAGTCTAACAAAAGCCACAGCAGCTTAATGAAACAACCGAACCAGGTAATCCAACAACAAAAACGATTAAAACAGCAATATCAGCAGCAGCAATAGTAGTAGTATAATGAACATTAGGAAGAACAATATTTACAATAACAACAACAATAATAGCAGCAGCAGCAAAAGCAACAACAACAACAATAGCAGCAGCAGCAAAACAACAACAACAACAAAACAGCAGCTATAACAGCTACCACAAAAAAACCCCGGATAATACAACTGTAGCAGCAACAATTAATTCTTAGTAATTTTTCAATTATTAGGAAGTACAAGAGTGAGTTATTAAGGTTCTAAAATAAACAAGCGCAACAAATATAACAGATGACATAAAAATACATGAATTTTTTTTCTCTAAGCAAAAACGGAAAGACTTCAGATATAGACGACTGAAGGACACGTCAGTGAAATAGTTTTACAAGATCAAAACAAATAGTTTTAAAGGCCAAAACGAATTGTTTTAAAGACCAAAACAATTTTATGAATAACTAGATAAAAATAAAATAATTATCAGCGCAGCTTCAAACAAAAACAAAAAATAACAAACAGTTGAACATAGTTGGATGTCATATCTTCTCAAGCAAAAAGCCACATGCTACAAAAAAAAAAAAAAAAACCTGGAAAAATATCAAACAAATGAAAGATACAAGGGACTGATAAAATCTCAAACTTGTGGTTGAAGCATTTAACGAGTAGGTATAAATAGAAGCGGCAGTAATGAATAACATACTGAAAGAACAAATGATTGAATCACACAAGACAAAGTACTACTCTAATACTTAGGATTAAGAAACAGAAAACCTAAACTTTACAGATCCTGAACCTACCCGCATGCAGTTTCAAATCCTTTGTTATGATAATGTCGCAGTAGGTAGATTATTAATTGGAAAACAAAATCATATTTTTCTGAAAACATGATCAAATGACTGGTCTATAAATATGAATTAGAAATTGTTGTTGAAAAAACATCTTAAAAGCATAAATTGACTACCAAGGCCATTTTTGATAGTGTGACCTAGACATGGAACCGAGACTTATTTGCCCCGAGTAAGGTAGCAGCAATAATAGGAAGACATATTAAACTGTGATGAGTAATTGTAAACAATACTGTAGATATAAACAAAGGAACGAAATTTAAAAAAACTTACTTTATTTCTATTAGAAAGATAATATTTCGAAGGTATTTCTCCTTCCGCTGAATTTATGCCTGGTGCTGTCACCTTTAACCAGCATATTGTACCGTAATAGGCTCGTATTTACTATACTTTTATGTGCACAATATAAATGAAAACTTGAAACTCTGCTACAGACAGCATGAGAATCTATTCAAAGAACTGATATTCTATTGAGTTTAAAAAATACCAAACAACGTTGCAGAGGAGACATTGACTAAGACTGCTAATGTCGTGTTGAATAAAGAATCAAAGATAAAAGAATTAGGCCAAACATAGATTTACAAATACTTAGGAATAAATGCACACAACAGTGTGCAGCACACTCAATATGAAAGAAAATGTTGTGAAGTAATAATACAGACGCATTAGATTAATAATTAAATTAGAGCTAAATGCTAAATGAACACTCTCACAAACATACACAGGCGCGCCAACACACACAAGCAAAGCGCGCACACACAGACACATAAATACACACACACATATGCTACTCCTTACACATCCAAAATTGAAGAGAGGAAAATGAATTAAGAACACTAATATATTAGTTAAAGAAAGTGATAAGAGAATTAGAACAAATACAGGCTTACACATACTTAGAAATCAATGAACTAGACAGTGTACAACACACATCTACACACATCTGAAAGAAAAAAATTAAGAAAGAATATTGTAGGTGCATTAGATTTAATACTTAGAACAAAGTTAAAGCAGAAAGTAATGTAATAGGCATCAGAAATTAACAAACCAGACGAGACATAAAAAAACCAGAAGAAAAAGAATTACTGTATTTAAAACACTCTATCCAAAATCTGACATAGGTATTTGCCATTAATACAGGGTGGCAGCGGCCTTATGCAACAAGAAAACTATTATACAGTATTTACTATAGAACTGCAAAATATTTAGCAAAATGTAATAAAAGATTAATACACATAGCTATAAAGTATGATCAGAACAAACTTTGTGTTTTCTATTTCTAAGGAAGCCAACAAATAGAGATACATAGTGAAATAACAGACAGTTGATAGAGAAAACACACAACCGCCCCCCACGAAAGAATAACATATATTGTAAAGAGCCAAAAACCAGAATGAATATGTGGTTAGTAAATGCCATGTTAAAGCAATGGCAAGAAAAGTTCTGAATATACTGTAAAAAAATTGCGACCCTGTCTGAGACGTGCAGAAACTGAAGGACTCGTGATAATAATAATAAAAACTGGACAGCAAACATTCAGGAAAAATAGAAAATATGAGAAAAAATTCTTATTATTAAGGAAATCTTTATAAAAAAAGAAATGAAGAAGAAAACAACCAAAGACATTAGACATATAGTACATATATGTAATATAAAAGAAATCATCCAAAATTCAAAACACGTCTTAAACATGTGATCCTCATTAAATTGGAAATAATCGTTATGAAAAATATCATACAGCTGAAGCTCTATGATTCTTGACTGCAGCACCGGATCGAGTCCAATTGTTCAAGAACACCAAAATAATATCATGAAGCGGAATACAATAGGCGAGTGCAGACTATGCGAAGAAACAAACACATTATCTCCAACCGCCCAATCTTACCAAGAAAGACTACATCCACATGCATGACAGACTTATTACTTACATACATCGGATGTTATGCCAGCATCTTTCAATACCAAAATAATAGAAATAGTATAAGCATACACAAGTAAAAGTCTTCGAGGATTGCAAAGCAGTCATTCTCTGGCATGCCGCAAAACACAGATTAATATAACAAGATTAATCGACTAGATACTGTTCTCAAGCAGCACCGGGAAACTAAGACATTCTAATCTATGTATCCGCCACAACGCATGATAATGTATGGCTAAAAGAACTGAAGAAATTATCCAACCAGAATTTAGAAACACCGGATGTTGTGTCTGAGAGCATAAACAAAAGCTATGATAGCAGGTGCTTCGAGAATAATAATAAATGTAGACAAATACATAACCCAAAACTTAAGGACCTATAAATATGCATAACATATAGAAAATTTCACCTGCCGGGGAAAATTACAGTGTGGATTTTCTATGGAACTCTCGCAGATAATGAGATATCAAATAAGCCTGACATCCTTGTACATGAGAAAAATGACAATTGCTCATAAATTACCAACGTAACAATAGCAAAATACTATAATTTTCTGGAGAAGCAACATGATAATGTATAGAATTACACTTACCCAGTGATTGAATTAAAAGCATCATTACACTTAAGGAATGCGTCTTTCATCTAATTTATCATCGACAAACTATCATTTTTGCAAAGATAGAGTGGTTGCTGAAACGATACACAAAGGCACGTTCCGGAAAATACCAATGCTACTATCTGTAAATATTATTAGAGCATTCTGATATAAAATTTATTAAACATCAGTATGTTTTGCGAACCTTAACATTTTCAACTTTGTACATTATTATTAAACATGAATATTTCTCATAATGCGAAGTAATTTCCCAAATGTTTTCAAAGTTATCCTCCATTCTTTTTTTAAAGAGTAGAATCTCTTGATGTACAAAGGGTACCCGAAAGTAACCGGAAACGTTCTGTAGGCACAAGTCCCTTCGCAGTTCAGGCTTCCGCCTCTAGAAGCCACTTGATGCGATCTTCAAGCATCAATCTGCCGACTGTCGTCGTCCACTGGAGTCGTACTGACACCTGGTGTGTCTTTCTTTTGCACTGCTTCTCCCTTATTCGTCGATTTTTACTATGGCTGAAAGGAAGGAACAGAGTGCTTTCGTGGAATTCTGTTTTCTGCCGGAGAAAAGGCGACTGAAATAGTTGTTATGCTTCAAAAAACTTACAATGACGCTGTCATGAGCAAAACACAAGTTTACGTGTGTTTTTTGCACTTTAGGAATGGTATCTTGTCGCTTTAAGACCAATCTCGTTCAGAACGACCGTCGACCACCCGAACGTATGAAAACATTACGAAAATTCGTGAACTGATCTTGGACAGCCGTCGCCGAACAATTGACAAACTTGTTGATATGACTGATGAATCCGAATCCTGGAGCCCCTGCCAATGAATTTTGAGTGAGGAATTGAGAATGAAAAGAGTTGCTTGCAGCAAAATCTGTGCATCGCTTGCTCACGGAAAATCAAAAGCAATCACGACTGAATGCGTGTCTTGAACTGAAGTGGATCCAGACTGTTTTTCGAAGGTTATCACTGGTGACGAAAGTTAGTGCTATGGCTACAACCTGGAAACGAAGCAGCAATCAAGTCAAAGGAAGCATTCAATGTCACTTCGCTCCAAAACAGCGTCTCAAGTGAAGACCAATGTCAAGACTATGCTGGTTTGTTTCATCGATGCAAAAGGAGTTGTCCACACAGAACATGTTCCTCCTGGTGAAACTGTTAATCAGACATTCCGTAGCATTTGAGAGGCGTAGTGAGACGAAATGTCCCGATCAGTGGCAAAGTGGAGAGTGGTAGTTTCATCACGACAATGCTCCTGCACTCACCACCTTGAGTATGACTCAGTTTTTGATTAAAAATAGCATGATCCCGCTTACCCATTCTTCCTATTTACTGGATCTTGCTCCCTGTGACTGTTTTTTTTTTTGTTCCCCCGAATGAAAAAAGTCCTTAACAGAAAACATTTTGCAGATGTGGAAGGGGTGAAGAAGAAAAAAACAGACAGAGACGTTAAAAAAAAAGGACGGAGCACAAAAGCTTCAGGAATGCTTCGAACAGTGGAAAACGCGTCCGGACTGATGCAATGCTTCAAATGGAGAATATTTTGAAGGCGATAAAAGTGTAAGAATGTAAAGCTAACTGAAAAAAATAATATTGCAAAATTTCGGTTTCTTTTGGGTAACCCCCGAATTAAAAAGACTGCAATACTGGGTCTTATTTTCTAAAATGGCACTACACGAGAAACATTAAACGGACGAAACTGAAACACAACCATTAACGATTACATCGAACGAAGTTTAAAAGATATATTACAATAATTTCCTGGCACACAATAAAGTAAAATTGCTGCAAATAAGTAAATAGATAAATGAATAATTAAATTATAATAATCATACACAAGGCACTTTTCAGTAATACAACCCAAACAAAACAATCTACAAAGACAAGATACACTCTATTTCGCAAATATTCAATTACATAAACAACCAGCAGCAGGACGTATACCCAACAGAACACAACTCGCATTACACACACAACACGCAATGCAAACACTAACACAACAAAAGACTGCAACCAGACCCGATAACGAAACTAACTGACTCAGTACAATACTTGGAAGAGTGTGCACTCTTCCAGCAACAAAAAAGAACACGCAATGCTGCACACACCCCAGCAACACAGGGGTGTAACAAATGATTCAGTAAAAATTTGTCTGAAACTACCAAATGTTGAATAGACACAGGCCTGCAAATGCAGGAGAGGGGGTTAGTCGAATACACCTACCACAGGGCTCAACTAGTAGTTATTTTATCGACCCCGAAAGGATAAAAGACAAAGTCAACCTCGGCGGAATTTGAATTAGGAATGTAAAGACGGATGAAATTTTACCCGGCGCGTTAAAGATCCTGACAGCTCACCGCCTTAACAAAAGCAACAACAATAATGGTTTATAATTCTGGCACAAAGCCTGCAGTTTGAAAGAGGGCGTAAGTCGATTTCATCGACCACAGTGCTCAACTGGTACTTATTTTATCGACCTCAAAAGAATGGAAGGCAAAGTCGATCCCGGCTGAGTTTGAATTCAGAACGTAAACAGACTATCATTCTACTTTAGCAAGAAGGCCTGAAATTTTCGGCGAGAGGGATAGTTGGTTATATCGATTGGTACGTATTTCATCGACCCAGTACGCAAATTGTACTTATTTTTTAGATGCTGTAAGTATGAAATGTACAGACACCCTTCGCGAAATTTGAACTCTGAGCATGAAAACGGACAAAATACTGCTAAGCATTTTCTCCTGCGTGCTTACGATTCTGCCAGTTCACTGCCTTATCAATAGCAACAACAGCAAAAAGACAACAATAGCAAGAGTAACACTAGTCAACAAAATTAAATATAATATACTCATTATGAATGCAAAGCAACTTTTTTAGACTAATTTTTCATGCTGATTTCAAAATTCCACTCCATTTGTATGCAACACGTATCAGTTTTTCAGTAGATACATGCAAATATTTACACATTTGTATACATTAAATCATTAACGTAATGAACGAGGACAAATTTTTAGAAAGCAAATGAGCTTATCGAGTTAAAAATCATCACTATAATTCTACAAAGACTGAATACACAAAAAAAATGGGTCAGGCAAAACAAAGATAGAGCAACAGAGTTAGAAACATTGTGATTTGGATTTCCTGCGGTGTTCTTGATCTGGTTGATCACAGTAAAGTGTCCAGCAGTAGTGAGCCAGCATACTGTCATTCCAGAAGCTTTGGAACCGTTTATCCATAGCACTAATGTCCTGATGAAATCTTTCAACATGTTCATCAGACTGCTCCAAGGTTATCTGCGAAGAAATCCAGATGGGATTCCAAGAAATGAACATTCAGTGACATGCGACAACTCTTTGCTGTGTAACATTTCAGAAGATTCTTGATGCCATCCTTGTAGTTCATTGCCTTCTTGTTGCCCAAGAAGTTCTCACAGATCTAACTGAAAGCATTCCAGGCAGGTAGTTCCAGTTCATCTACTGCTGTCCTGAAGTTGACATCTTTGAGTACTTCTTTAGTTTGGAGTCCAACAAAGATACCCTCTTTCAACCTCGCCTGTGTGATTTGGGGAAACGTTTCTACAATACACTCAACCCCTCTGGCATTTCTCTTCCCTAGTGTCTTTATAAACTGTTTCATCAGTCCAATCTTTACGTGCAAAGGAGGCAATAGGACATTACATGAATCTACAGTAGGTGTATTCTTGACGTTCGACAGTCCTGGCTGGCATGATGTTCTTGTCTGCCAGTTTGATTCCGAATGTCTGTCAGTTGCACGACTATCCCATAAACACAAGAAACAGTAGTATTTTGTGAAACCTGACTGCATTCCCATTAATATTCCAATGACTTTTAAATCTCCACATATTTTCCATGAGTATTTTTCATAGGCAATGGTATGAAGTACAAGTTCCATATTCTCATATGATTCATGAAGATGAACGAAGTGTACAATAGAAATGGAGGGCTTTGAAATTACCATTATGGAGAAGTACAGCTTTCAAACTTCGTTTTGAAGAGTCAATAAACAAACGCCACTCTGAAGGGTCAGGATTTTGTGATAAACATTCGAAAAGTCCATCGATGTTACTGCGAAAGCAAAGCCGGCCTTCAATAGAAAAACAGCTTTGTAGAACCACTTAATTGATAATCTATCAATAATTTATCAGGAACTGCAAGAGAAGACACAAAAATCTGAGCATGGCATGGGTTGACTATCGTAAAGCATACGATGTGATACCACACTCCTGGATAATAAGAACTATGGAAATGTATAGAGTAGTAGAAGAGATGAGAAACCTGATATGGAGCAGTATAAAATGTTGAAGAACTGAATTGACAGAAGGGAATCAAGTATTAGGAGGAGTGAATATCAAGAGAGGAATCTTCCGGGGTGACATTGAGTCCCCACTGATCTTTGTGCCGGGAATAATCCCCTTGAGTGAAATACTACAGAAAACGAAGCTGGGATACATTCTGGGAAGAGGTAAGGGAAAACTGAACCATTTGTTACTCACGGTCGACTTGAAGTTATTTACAAAAAGCAATCCGAACTGGACAGCCTAGTCCAGTCTGTGCAGATTTTCTTCACCGATATTAAGATGGAGGTTAGGCTCTCAAAATGTGCTACGATGGTGATGAGACAAGGAAAGCTTGTCAGGATAGAGGGCATATGGTTGCTAAGTGATGAAATGATGAAGGCAGTTCAACCTCATTTTAGCTATAAATATCTGGGATAGACTTGAGGCAGATGGAATTATGAAGGAAAAAGCAAAAATAGAAGGCCCCACGGAGAGTGAGAAAAATATTGATTTCAAAGCTGAATGTCAGAAACATAATTTCGGCAATAAACTCGCACGCAGTCACAGTTGTTCGGTAAGGCGCTGGAATTCTGAAGTGGACAGAGGAGGAGCTAAAGGAGATGGACAAGAAGTCAAGAAAGTTCCTAGCGATGCATGGAGCCCATCATCCACGTGCAGACACTGATCGCCTATACATGAAGAGAGCAAATGGAGGAAGGGGAATAATAAGTGTGGAAGACTGCGTGAGTATCGAACTCGAAAGCTTAATGAGGTACTTAGCCCAAAGTAAAGAAACCTTGCCAGTGACAGTTAGGAACGAGGGTGTATTGAGAGCATAGTAAAAATGGAAAGCAAAAGAAAAAATACAAAAAGGATATGAAGAAGAATTACGCAAGAAAGGATTATACAATCAATTCCGTGTAGCCACCACAGAAGTTGGAAAAAATAGGTGGAATTGGCTAATGAAAGGAGCCCTACAAAAACAGACCGAGAGCACTCTATTGGCTGCTGCGCAAGACCAAGCTCTGGCCACGAACTGGAGGGTCAACCTGAGGAATGAGCAGGTGTCTCCACTGGGCCACATCTGCAATAGAGTGGATGAAACCATTGCCCATATCACAAGCGAATGTCCTTGACTTGCCCCAAACCACTACAAATTGTGTCAACACAACCAGGTATCGAAAGTGCTACACTGGCAACTATGCGAAAAGTGAGGGCTTTAGAGAGGCAAGACCTGGTATAAGTACAAACCGCAGAGAGTGGCAGAGTCAGAGACTAGCAAAATCCTCTGGGATTTCCCAATTCAAACAGATCAGGTGCTAGAGCATAACAGACCGGACCTAGTGATGGTGGAGAAGGAGCACCACATATGCTATGTAGTTGACGTTGCATGCCCATTTGCTCCACGAATAGTCAAGAGGGAAGGCGATAAGATAGATACAACCCTCTTAAATACGAAATAGCCTGGCTATGGAAAATGCAGAAGAAGAAGATAGTGCCAGTTATTGTTGAGTCCTTGGGACCAGTATCAGAAGGCGTCAAGAGTAATATAAAGGAAATTGGAATAGAGTGCCCAGTAGAACTGTTACTAAACGTTTGCCTCCTCGGTACGGCCAGAATAATCAGGAAAGTATTAGATAACTGAAAAGAACGAATAGCAAGGTACCGTAGGCTGCAGGTAGTAATCCTGCTACTACGCATGCAAGTCTCCAGTAGCTCCAATAAAAACTTTGATAAAGAGAAAATAATAATAATAATAATAATAATAATAATAATAATAATAATAATAATAATAATAATAATAATAATAATAACCGGTACCCTACGAAAACGATGACCGTCAAAATAAAGGGCCGGACGTTGTTCCTCATGTCCCGCAAACAAAACCAAAACGGCATAAATGGACACGTGAGGAACACATTTCGATCCTACACGCCTATTTCACAGCAGTACTCTACCCAAAAAACGAAAACGCAACAACACATACATATACTTACAAATATATATAACATACAGAAAATTGCACTACTGGGTACTGCACACATTCTACGCAAAACACTTTCAATACAGTAAACATAAGAGCACCACAGCAAACCACAGCACATACCCAAGGCGCACAGAGCTGCGCTCGGTAGTGAAGTGAAAGCACGTTATAAAAATAAAACTACTGAACGATAATAATAATAATAATAATAATAATAATAATAATAATAATAATAATAGGATGGATTGTCAGCAAAAACAGGTGGTCGAAGTAATACTCAGCAAAAGCAGCGAATTATTGGGGATATGCAACAAAAGTACTTCCTACTTCACTGCAACGATAAATATTCATTATTAACGATAAAATAATAAGAAGAAAAAAAACGAAAAAAAACAAAAACAAAAAAAAACCAATAAATAATGGAAACGTTGAAGAAATCTTTTAAGAAAGAAATTGTCATTAATATAATGGAATTGCTTTTTGTCCTTATAAGTATTCTTATGAAAGTTTGTGTCCTATTGACGAATAAGTTTAATTACTTACTACCTGTTCAATTTATTTACACTTCCACTCGAAAAATCAACGGATACAAGCGAAACTATATTGATTGACCCAAAGGTAAATGAAAATGAATAATTTGAATGAATGAATATAAAGTACGGAAATGGAGCTTGCAAAATACTGTATCGCCAGAAACAAAGCCAATAACCGTAGAAACGGTTTCTATATAGATAAATAAGAATAGCTTATACCCTATCGCAAATAAGAGTGTAAATGTTTACATGAACACAAGAGAAATACCTTTTTATGCTTGATGGCATATTTTATAGTGGCAGTTTACTCCACCAAGAGGCCAATATGGTATACACAAATGATATATGGATAGGAAATATTCCAGATCCAAAAATAACTTAAGATTCCCAACGACTAGCTAATTAAATACGTATTCTCATAATTAACTCTCATTCAGAAATAGAAATAGAGCATTTAAAATTATGAAAACATAACAAAAATATGAACAATTATAAAATACAAACAACGCAAGGAAAAACATTAAAGTTAGAAACATTATGAATGTGAACCACGAAGATAGACATGTAGCATGGAAAACAATTAAAACAAACAAAAAAATAAATATATAAAACTCATTAATAATCGTAACATACAATATGTTAAGATTACTGACTCCTCAAAGTCGAATCAGATCAATTCAAACGAGAATATGAATACATCATATAGGAAAACATTTAAGATTATAACACTGTACAGATAGGAACACTGGTTATGGTAATAATTTAAAGGTGATACAGAAGAACAGAAAATAACGTAAAAGGTTTGTTAATCTTTAATGAAATCAAATGTAGAAAGAGCTAAAAAAAGAAAAGGAAAAACTAGAAAAAGATCAACAAGCAAAACATAATTACTGTAGGAATAAAACATAACGGAAAGGGAATTACTAAGCTATTCTTCGAAACGGTATACTTACTAACACAGTATTCTATAAGGTCCTCAAGTATGAAATTTGTAGAAAAGAAAAAAAGTTTGCTAATGTTTTATAAATACAAGAAATAATTTTATTCATCACACTACGCATTTTGCCATTTCAGCTGTAGCTTGTCCAGCCCGGAACTGTAAAAGCCTGGCGATCTAGAGTCACTAAAATCTTGGAAGGCCTGTTTTACAGCATCGTCGGAATTAAATTTTTTCTATCAAAAATTTATTCAAATTCTGGAAGAAGTGATAGTCAGTGGGGGCAAGATCAGGTGAATATGGTTGATGATGGAGAACTTCCAACTCCAACTCCTGTAGTTTCACCAATGTCATTTTTGCGAGTTGTAGTCCGGCGTTGTCTTGCAATAAAATAGGAGTGGATCTGTTGACTAATCTAGGCTGTTTTTCGTAAGTTTCTACATCATTTAGTTCAGTTAGCTGAAGTATACTTTGCCCGTGATTCATGAGGCAGGTTTAATGAAATCCTAATGGATCACACCTGCACCAGACCACCAAACACACACAATCAGCTTCTTTTGATGAATTTTGCGTTTTCGACTGTGTTTTGGTGGCTTGTCTTTGTCCGGCCATTGTGATAAACGTTTACAGTTGTATTGAATCCATTTCTCATCACATGTTACATTTCGATTAAAAAATTATTCGTTTTTGTGACGAGAAAGTAGCATAATGCAGGTTTCCAAACGTTACTGGTTCTGATTTTCCTTCAGTTCATGTGGAACCCACTTATCCAACCTTTTCACTTTACCGATTTGAACTAGGTGAGTAATAATGTTTCCTTGCTAACATCAAACAACAACAATTCACGGGCACTTTGAGATGGATCTCACTCGACGTTGGGCTTCAGTTCGTCATTATTCACCTTTGCTTCTGGTCGACCACGTTGCTCATGTGTGAGGTCAATGTTGCCAAAACAAAATTTTGCAAACCAATTTGATGCTATCTGCTGTATAATAACATTAGAATGAAATACTATCTGCTGTATAATAACATTAGAATGCAATACTTCCGAGCTCTCTGTGATACTGTATTTCCAAGAAAGAACTCATATTTCAAAAATGTACGAATTTCCGACTTATCCATCTCTAAACAAAAATAGCAAAAAAAAAAAACAAACTATTTATAAAGACTTTATAAAGCAAAAAATGAGTTAGAAAAAAAGAATGATGTGTCAGCTTTCTAACAAAAAATAAAGATTGTCAAAATATAATAATGACGCAAAATGTGCAGCTGTCAAAGTTTACCATATACCTTACTACAAATTTCATACTTGTCGACCTAATATCAAATTCAGATGCTGAAAATAAAGTGTTGAAAAAGACCCTGTGCAAGGATAAAAGCTGCAGAAAATTGATAAAGTACAGCGTACGCAAATGAAATAGTAAGTAGTAAGTTGGGCAACATTCTGATGAACTGTCTAATAAAAAAGGTCAAACTAATAAATAAATAAATAAATATGCAATCTCAGTCATAAACCATTGTTTCATCATGAATTGGAAGTTAAGTAAATTGAAAACAATGTAGTAAATCTAGAAACCTGGAAAATCCAGATTTGTCTATGATTTTGCTACAGACGGCGAAAACATATGCCAAACCATACATCAAAATTGAAAAGACCTTGATTTTCTTGTTCAAGCAGTAAGAAAAATTAGCAAGATTACTGGCATACAGTTTGCGGTGAACACGTGCAGTATTATGAAGAAAAGTTGGGCGATTAAGTCCGATGGTTTAAACAAGTCGTAAGATAGTATCATTATAACATTGAAAGAGAATAAAGGATACAAGTACCTAGAGGTTCGGAGGACGATAAGATAATTGAAAGGAAAATGAACAAGAAAGTCTCAAATGAGTATAACAGAAAAGATAGGAAGAACACTTACTGGGAAGTAACGCCGTTAAAGCAATCAACACATGACATATGCCTATGTTGAGGTACACTGCTTCTGTATTAATGTGGATAAGTGGAAAGCTACAGGAATTAAAGTGGGCGAAGAAGTAGCTGTTGTTAGAATATAAAAAAAAATACTGAATCAGTGAAACATTTCAAGAATACAAAGAACGATTAAACAAACAACTAGAAACAGAAAGAAGCACGTGGTTAATTCATGCAACAGAGTTAGAACGCTAGAAGTGAAGAAAGCTGGTTCGGTGTTTGAGATAGAAACTTGAATCAAGAAGATGGGTCACGAATTATAACCACCGAGAAACAAACCATTGGAACGAATTTAGCAAAGATAAATATTGATAACTAGGTCAGCCAGTTAACAAAGAAAATGCGAGAAAGAGATCGAGAGCCATCTTCTAATTGAATGCAATACACTGCCACAAAAATAACTTATACACAGGCATAAAAGTACTGGTAAAAAGTGCATTATAATATCAGTCAAATCTGAACAACCCTTATCCACGGACCTTTTGATTGGTATAGTCTGCTCAACCTGAAGAAAATTGAAAGTGGGCCCCCACCTGCAAGGTCATGAGCTGTTTATCTTGATATGGGAATACCATGTCGCGCACATATCGTTGTGATGCATGTAACTGGTGTACCCTTATCAAACGGGTAGTCATTGTGGGCATAATGAGATTCGTATATTTTACCCCAGTGTCATTTTGATGGCATGCCCTGTTCTCTCATTCAATAATAATAATAATAATAATAATAATAATAATAATAATAATAATAATAATAATGGGCACTGCACACATCCTACGCAAAACACTTTCAATACAGTAACCATAAGAGCATCACAGCAAACCACAGCACATACCCAAGGCACACAGAGCTGCACTCGGTAGTGAAGTGAAAGCACGTTATAAAAATAAAACTACTGAACAATAATAATAATACTTGTGTGCTAATAGATGTAAGTATTTCCACTGATAAAAATATATCTGTAAATGAATTAGACAAATTAAGCAAATAGAAGGACCTGGAAACTGAAATACAAAAGATGTGGCATCTCAAAGAAAGAACTGCTCCTGTTATCGTAGGTGTTCTAGGTGTAATGAAAAGTGGATGTCAGAAACAATTAGATAATATCTCAGGAGAACCATGTCTCAGAGAAATCCCAAAGATTGTGCTGATAAATACTGCCCACATCCTTAGAAAAATCCTATCAATTTAAACGTCTAAATTTTTTTGCATGAAGATATTTCGCTACCACCTGCTACTTCCCTTCCCCAAGCTTTCCGTCATACTGTAACATCACTTATCCTTCACTCGCCCTAGGACGCTTGTAGTGTCTCGGTAAGTGATTGTAACAAACATGCAGATTAAAAGTAAATAGCAATAATAATATGTACTATATAGTTCATATAGCTTGCCCTTTTGACCCACAAATAGTCAAGGAAGAGGGTGAAAACAAGAGGTAGGTACGAAATGGCTCGGCTATGGAAAATGAAGAAGGTGAAGATAATTACAAATATTGTTGGCTCCTTCTGGAATCATGTGGAATATAAAGGAAATCGAAATAGAGTGCCCAGTGGGACTGTTACGAAAGATTTGCTTCCTTGTTACGGCCAGAATAATCAGGAATGTATTAGATGACTGAAAAGAACGGTTAGCATGGTGCCCTAAGGCTGCAGGCAATAAGCCTGCTACGCATGCAAGATTCCAGGAGTTCCCACAAAACTTGAGTTAATAATAATAATAATAATAATAATAATAATAATAATAATAATAATAAATGCCCGGATGCAGTACCAGGCAGTGACTCTCATGGCTTCTGATCTTAACTGATTGGAAGTGTTATCATGTACATTGTTTTGTCTTGGTATAAAAGATGGGCTACAACAAATATTCTGCTTAATACCACAGATTTGCTTGTCAGTTGTTTGACCTTAACCAGTTGAGCATGTCCCTTGGTGGCTGTCGATATGTGCATCTCTGATCACGAGCAGAAGTAGTGGGGGACCATCATAGCCATGTGTTGAGAGGAATTCTTTGGGGTTTGAATAATTCACCTTTGGAAACATAGGTGTTTTGCTCAACATCCTTAAACAAACCTTATTCAGGGACCTTTTGAGTGGGATGGGCTACTCGACTTGAAGAAAATTCTAACTGGGCCCCACCTGCGAGGTCATGTGCTGTTTATCTTGATATGAGATGACCATGTCGCGCACATATGGTTGTGATGCATGTGCCTGGTGTACCATTATCAGACGGGTAGTCAAGATGGTAATAATGGGCTTCGTATATTTTTCCCCAGTGTCACTTTGGTGGCATGCACTGCTATCTCACTCAATAATAATAATAATAATAATAATAATAATAATAATAATGATAATAATGCATCAGCAACAATAACAACAACAATTAAAATGATAATGATGATAATGAAGATGATGAAGATGATTTCTTTTGTTAATATAAAATGAATGAACCACAACACTATTATGGTTCTTGAATTCAAAGATTGCATTTACTTAAAAATTCATATTGCTCAGTTTATTAACTATTTTATTTACTTAGTTTTGTTTGTAATCTATGCAAAAAATAAAAGTGCCAAGCATTAAAACAATTACAACAATACAATCTATATAATAATGCAAATGTTTTCTTTTCGTTGAATTTCTATAGGATCTTTATGATCTAAAGAACGGACCAAGTATTATAATGCATAATGATTGCATAATTACTAGATCAGTTGTCACTCATGCGATTTTGTAAATGAAACCAACAAAGAGTTTTTTGAAAGTTATACAATTCTTGAAACAAAGCAATAAACAAAGATTAATATTCCCAGAAAAATAACAGTATGGCAATGAAACATTAAATTCTTACCCATGACTAAATTATACTGAAATTAAATGTATAATTAACATAAAAGCCATTCTCTTCGGTTATAAAAATCTTTGACTTTATTGTCGGATTACCTTTTACTTAACATCGCGAACCTAACTGTCATCACTGTTGTTGCTATTGCTTCCTGTACTACTTGCAGATTGCTACTGTTACATCAACATTATCCTCATTGCCACTTACTACCACCACCACCACTACCGCCCAATGCCTACAACAACAACAACAACAACAACAACAACAGTAACTTACAACAGCCATTACTGCTATTAATGCTACTACTACTACTACTACTACTACTACTACTACTACTACTACTACTACTACTACTGCTACTGCTATTGCTGCTGCACTTGCTGCTTCCGCTGCACCTGCTGCTGCTGTTGCCTTTGAATTGCATTTTCTCCCAGTTAACGTGTCCATTTCAAGAATCATTCACCTGAATGGTAGATTATCGACTGGATAATCTGATAATCTACCATTGTTTTGTGAATGTCTAAAAACTTATACGTTCACGTGCGGGCCGGGTCGATAAGCATCAGTAACCAAAGAAGTTCACTATCCGTATTGTGTGAGAGCGAGGAAGGAGTTTAGCCATGGGTGCTATGCATCGTTGTGTTCATAGGAACTTAGGCGAATATATGTATACGCATGTGAATGTGTGTGTGTGTGCACGAGTGTGTATGTATGCACATCTCTATGTATGCGGATGCTTAATTTCGATATAGTATGTGTGAGCATGAACAGTTATTGATTTCAAATTTTTGCACAAGGCCTGTAATTTCTGGAGCGGGGATAAGTCAATTACATCGTGGTCAGTGTTCAACTGGTACTTACATTATCGACCTCGAAAGATGAATGGCAAAGTCGACCTTGGCGGAATTTGAACTCAGAACGCGAAGACGGACGAAATGCCGCCAAGCATTTTATCCGGCGTGTTAACTATTCTGCAAGCTCGCCACTTTAGTGTGAGTAATTATTGGCACACAAGATGGTTAATGCTTGCAAGTGAGAGGGCGAGAGTTTCGCGGTACACTATTTGTTACTCACTACAGGCAACGGAATTTCTTACGAGTACGCTATATTTGGTTGGTTGGAGCTGCTTATTCGGAATTATATTATAAATCTATCAATAAATGGACCAATACACACTTTACCACTGATCGATGATTGTGGCTGTTTGTACTACAGTTGGTATTTTTGTTATTATTATTGCCATTGTTATTGCCGTTGGGTGGCGCATAGACTAGAGGCAAGAGTGTTACACTCACGAGATAGTGAGTTCAAATCCTAGACCGAATGGTGCGTTGTGTCTTTGAGTAAAACACTTAATCTCATGTTGCTCAGTGATCACATCGACACGTGATGCATGGTACACCGTGCAACTATTCTGGCAACGACCATTTGATGGAGAGAGTGTGCTAATGTACAACACATACATTTGATCCACCATAAGCAAATCATTTGTGCAGGTTGTTCAGCAACAAGCTGAACGCTCATACGTCGTCTTCGACGGGAGAGTCCATTATTGTCACTAGGGCTTCTATCGTGGTTATTGTAGTTGTCCTCACCATTGTGTCTGCTGCTTTATAGGGTTATCACCCTGCTCTCTGTTGAATGTATACATATACGTATGGGGACAGTTGTGAGACGGTACGAATGTGTATCTGTATCTGCCTGTATGTGTATATAATGGAGTGACCTCCTCTACAACCCCAACAATATATCAACCTTTCCTATCTCTTTACTCCTTTATGCTACACTTCACTTTGTATTCCACCAATCCATTCATGAGTTAGACGATTTGCATAACGTGATATAAACTATAGTTTGTATTCTTTGCGAAAACATTGATCAGATAGTTGACTATATTTTCTGCATTTCGTTAATAATATTATGGGGTACGTATTCTGCACGCTAGCCTATCCTGTAGTTTGCTGCTGCCCTTCGTCTAATAGCATTCGATACATACGTGGAGTGTATAACTTTTTACAGAGCCTTAATTTACGTGTCACGCCTTCCAGTGCATATATATTTGTGTATATGTGCTAACACACACACACACACACACACACACACACACACACACACACACACACACACACACAAACATACGTACACACACACATATACATACGTACACAAACACACACATATATATATACATATACATATATATGTATACATATATTTACATATATATATGTATATACATATATATGTGCATGTATATGTGTATATATATATATATATATATATATATATATATATATATATATATATATATATATATATATATCGTTTGTAAAAAAACATAAATCCGAAAGAATCACACTCTAAGATGTAGAGCAGTATATATTAAGAATGGGGAAGGCCGGTTTATGGGATTACCTTATCTGTTGCCCCATGACCTCTCAGAAGTCATGGGCCAACAGGTTGTTGAAATCTGACGATACGCCATAAAGCTAAACCCTTTATGAACGGGAAATGTGAGGTAATTCCATAAATCACCCTTCCCTATTTTAATATATATATATATATATATATATATATATATATATATATATATATATATATATATATATATATACATACAAAATATATACACACAAAATATATACACACAATATATATATATAAATAAATGTATATACGTATATACACACACATATATATGTATATACATATATATTTATACGCACACACATACATTGTGTGTGCTTGTGTGTGTGTATGTATATCCATATTTACAGAGACACACATGCTTTATCGAAATTAACGACTTCGGTAAAATATGGTCTGTTTTTGGCTGAATGCACGCCTGTGACTATTATTTAGGGAACGCTCTTTACATAGAGGTATGTAAACAAAAACGAAGATATACAGAAGAGAGATAAATATCAATATGTTATGTGTAGGGTTGTGTATGGAAATACAGGGACTATGTAATAGTAAGGCCAGTTGTTGTGGCTTGTTTGAAGAGAGAAATCAAACATGTATACCCATAACAATTTTATAATACACAGACAGACACACATACACACATGCACACAAACACACGTGTATATATTCATATATCTTATTCAAAAGAATTCCAACTCTGTCTGTTTTTCGTTTTATTTATATTCTTATAAAATTAATGTAGGATATAGAATAGGGAATATATAGTATATATAGTAAAATGAAATGAAGTATTGAATGTCTTATTGAATAAATGAAATATTGAATATTAAGTATTAAAGGACTAGTATATTTTCGTGCTTTCTAGCAGTCTTCACGGTCCCAATTGATAGGAATGCTTCAACTGTAGTCTTTTGTCTTTTATATACATTCCAGTGCACATCAGTAATAGTTGTTTGGCTATTTTTAGAGATGATGCCAAACCATTTTTCAATGTTTATTTGTAGAAATGATGACAGCAGTACTTTTTAGAGATTTCTTGTGTTTTAGTTATAGGGATAAGATTTGTAAACCCCAAATAAGATTAATTTAATCATCGTTTATTAGCTTAGGTTTGAATTTCTTAATAAAGTCATTTTCTCTCAGTTTTCTCTCAATTTCATTCAGGTTGTAAAGTTTATGAAATGGAAATATCATAAACGTTTTTCGACCACATGCTGCCAGATGGTTACTCAGTGGTATTTGGCGGACTTCTGGATTTTTAATTTGTTGTCGATGCACACGCGAGCGTTCTGATAGTGCATTACTTGTCAGGACAACGTAACGTTCTTCACAATTTGGGCATTTGATGCAGTAGATTAAATTTCTGCTTTTGCAGTTCATGCTCGCGTTTGTGAATATTTTGCCTGTTTTTGTGTTCCTATATGGGCCGGTATGAATTAATTGGCATGTACCGCATCGGCTATCATTGCATTTAGACACAGTGAATGCTTGATTTTTGTTGCTAAGGTCAAACCTTGCCTTTGTTAATAACTTTGGCGTTGTGAGTGTTTATTGCGCGAAAACACCTAAAGCTCCACGAAGCTCCGGCAGGGGATGGTGGTGAACCCCGCTGTACTCTTTCACCACAACTTTCTCTCACTCTTCTTTTCTGTTTTTGTTGTACCTGTATTTCGAAGGGCCAGCCTTGTCACACTGTGTTACGCTGAATCTTTCCGAGACTAACGTGTCTATGGAGTGCTCACGAGCAGGCTGTTCCGTTGATCGGATCAATTGGAACACTCGTCGTCGTAACCGGTGGAGTGCCATCACACTCATATATATATATATATATATATATATATATATATATATATATATATATATATATATATATATATATATATATATATATATATTTATTTATATATATATCAAAGCAAGGAAAAAACCATTATCCTTCAGAAGGATGTAGAACATCCAATTTTCACTGGTTCTTCAGTTGAATGTCACAAATAAAATGGCATAATTACAATATACAAATATTAAAGGAAATACAGAAATAGAACAGACATATTAAAAATGTATTTACATTATAATATGATATGATTATGCTGTAAAATATAATAATATAATGTAATATAACAAATAGTTAAAAGATATATAAATCCAATAATTTGTTTCGACTAGTGAATTTATAAAATTCACATTTATACATATGTGTCTCCTCAGACCAAAAAAAAAAAAAAAAAAAAAGTTAAAAGATGCAGACAACTTGTCCATGCAAGGATTGCTAAATGATAAAAAGACTGATTAAAAATACACCTATGTTTACAAGCCTGAGAGAAAATTCAGCCAACAGGATTGCACACTATGAATCACTAGCAAAATGTTCATGTGAATACTTCACCTCAAATTATTCTGATGTTTCCAGACGTATTGTTACAAAGAAATTGTATATATATATATATACCCACACATACATACATACACACATAGGCCATACAATTTAAAACATATACATATATAAACAAACATATAGACAGATGTATACAATCATATATATATATATATATATATATACATACATACACATACACATATAGATATGTATACATACATGCACAAGCATAAAGATACATATAAATGCACATAAATACCCATAGATTCACATTGATACACACACACACACACAGACACACATACACCCACATACATATACAAGCAATATAATTATCATTAGAAATAATATTATTATCCAGCAAGAATAAAGCACCATAAAAGTACAATCGTTGTTAGAAATAGCAGCCGGTAAGTTTTCGGCGCTATGTAGAGCTTCACTGAATGTTTACAGGAAGAAATGTTTGCAGACGGTGAATATAGGAAAATTCTGACTTACCTCTACGGATACCGTTAGAGGAATGAAGGATAACTCAATACTGCAATTTCAAACTTTTCGGATCACGTACGTGAGCACGAATCCGGTTGGCTATCTTCAGTTGATTCTACCATTGACGACCAAATTTTAAAATATCCACTACATCTCTGCCTGTTTACTCGGCCGATAACCCCAATCAAATTCAGAACCAAGATCAGTGAACAGATATACAAGAAATGTAAATAGTATTAAAATTAATAGCAGTGAAGCTCTACATAGCACCGATAACTTACCGGCTACTATTTCTAGCAATGATCGTACTTCGTGTACATTCGCTTTGTGTCTATGTATATATATATATATATATATATATATATATATATATATATATATATATATACATGTGTTCATACATATAGCAACATACACATACATATACTGTACATGTATGTGTATATTTAATAAAGATATCTAAAATATAATCTTTGAAATAATACACTTGACAAAATTTTCTAAGCGCATATTTAGAAGAGTTTTTACAAGATAAAACACGTTCACGTCTGTCATTAAATTTATTTTTTGATGTTAAAATTTGAATAGAGATTATACAATTGACATATCAAAAATTTATTTACATTATAATATAATATAATGATAATATAATATAATTATAGTATAAAAAGATATAATATAATAATATAGAATAATATAATATAATATAATATAATATAATATAATATAATATAATATAATATAATATAACAAGTAATTAAAACAAATATAACATCAACAATTTGTTTCGACTCATATCCACTAGTGAATTTATAAAAAATCACATTTATGCATATGAGTCCCCTCAGGGTAATATTTGTTGAAAAATCACAAAAACATCCATGCAAGGAGTGCTAAATCATAAAAGAGGCTGATTTAGAATACATCTATGTTTACGAGCGTGAGCGTTACTAATTCAAAAACATATATATAATGAATACAAAAACAAAATTCAAACAGAAAAGATAATTAAGTGAAGAAAAACTACAACGGTCATAAAATGTTTTGATGCATCTCCAATAATATTAATCTAAATATTTATTTCTGTTTTAATTGTTATATTATATTATATCTTTTTATCGTATAATTGTTGTATATTATAATGCAAATAATTTTTTAATATGTAAATTGTATTTCTCTATTTCCGGTAATATATATATATATATATATCATTTAATAAACAGAATATATGCTTGTGTGCCTGAAGATTGTACTAGAACACCAGACGTGTAAAAAATACTGTCTGGCATGCTCTCGGCACGTGAGCCTAACAGTAGCACATAAAAACACATATTGGGTTTATTACATAATACTTATCTCTCACCAGATGGAGTACTTTTTATTTGTGGATCTTACTATCACGGAACAGTACACTATATATACACATACATACATACATACATACATACATGCATACATACATACACCTATATATGTATATATGTATGTATAAGCATCTCTATGCTTACGTATATTTTCGTTAGTGTGTACCTTACTGGTATGTTTGTTAATGTTCGCTCGTTTGCATATTAATATGCACACATAGTCTCGGTGTGTGTGTATATGTATAATTTGACCTTGAAGGAACGTAAGTATATATTAAGCCTGTGTGTAACCTCGTCTCGATGTGCATGTGGGTGCACTTGTGTCTGGGAGCATGCAAGCGCGCGTACATGTGTGTGTGTTCAATATTATATGTGTGTTGACATGTTGTTTATAGGTGCGTCTATTTATGTTTGCATAGCTGTTTGCTTTTTATGCTGCATGTCCTGATATATGCTTATGTACGAATGTGTTCGTGAGTATCCATGCCTGTATATGAATAACTGAATGTGAAATAAGGTTTTCTACACACAAGCTATTACTTGTAATCTATAATCAGAACCAGGGTTTGGATCCAATGACAACTGGCAGAAATTCTTTTTGAACCATCGCGATCAATCAGCTAGGTGAATTAAGATGAAGTATAATAGTGTTCTGTCTCGAAACACAACACAATGCCTACTACAGTAAGGTTTTAACCCTTTTGTTACTGTATTTATTTCGAGATGCTCTGTGTGTGCTTGCATTGCTATGTGTATGTACTGTGAATGTGATGATGTGCGCACATGTATGATCCTTATATGTGTGTATATAACGAAATATGCATGAAGGTATGCATCTGTTATCAGTAGCAACCCTGTGATAACCTGGTTCTCCATCACCCACTATAAACCTGGGGCCATAATGACGTTAAGAGAATATTTACTACCCTATCGTTCATTTACACTACTTTCATTAACACCACATCGTCATTACCACTTTTTCGATCACTTCTTCTCCATTGACGTCATCAACTCCACCCCCAAATCCACCCCTTTATTTTATTATTAATTTAGTTCCTAACATTTCTTTGCTCGAAACAGAACGTACTTTTTCGGACTCCTCGATTTCTGTAAAATCTTGAAGTAGAAGCCCTGGTGCTAAACACACACACATACATACATACATACATACATAAACACACAAACATGCACACATGCATATTTGTGGTCTTTAATAGAATAGTCTTAAAAGAATATTATATTCAGCGAGTAATACACAAATGAAGGTAAGCTAGGCCTTAGTTGGTGTACAACTGAAAGAATATATAATAGTGAATTGATTTAATCTTATTCACCCTGCAATACGGTAATATAACTGATATTTTTGCAGGTGTACATGTACTGTTAAATAGAACATTTGGAAGTTGTAGAGTTATGTAAGTTGAATTTCATGACTTAAATCTTGATTGCCGATATTTTAATTTAATAAATTTATTCATATCCTACAAATGTTGCCTGCTTGAAGCTCATTGACGCACTTAAAGTAAACTACTCCGAGCAACATACATAGGGATAATATAATTGTAATTCTTCAATCCAAATATTGTTTTCAGGGTGTTTTAATAGAACGTATGATTTCATTGAATGCATTACATATATTAAAAAGAAAATAACAATGTCCTCCTAAGCTTGGTGATGAAAAATGTTTCCTTCGGGTAAAGTGATATTTACTTTATTGTGCATTCATGGAGATATAAAAATATAGCATATTTGTATTACATGTATTCAAGAAGGTTGTAAATATTAATATAAGTCTGGTTATGAAGCATTTATGGAAGATCTATTTTTACCAGGAATCATGAAAACCGATCGAGAGTTCTTACATTACTATTGTATCTGTGTTGTATGTGTTTTTAGTACAATTGCTCACTAAATATGCAATGTATTCATTCGAAACTTGACTAATAATATTTTTGTATATTGAGATCTATCACTCATTCCTTAATACTATGAAAACCATGATAATTATCACTGCAGTTTCTCGGGAGCTCATAAAGAAACATTCTGTATAAAGACATTTAGCATTTGTAGAATAATATTACGTTCATATTCTCTCACTAGATGTCTATAGCCAAAATAAGAATTTCCGCCGAAAGAAATCTATTTTTCAAACTTATTAATTTAAAGATTATGTAATCGTTTGTGTCTGCCAACAAAAACTATTTTATCTTACTATTAAAACATAATTATTACTGATATAATTCGAACTTTTGATGTGAAATTATATATTTCACAAAATATTAAACCATAATCTAGAGCATATATTTAAATATTGTTTTGTTTAATATGGAACAAGTTATTAAAAAAAAAGCGAATATTTATTTAAAAAAGAAAACAGACACTTATTAAAATAAATGCAAATGTCTATAAACTAGGTGAGATTTTTCTATAATTAATTTGATTCCTTTTCTTCAAAACCAAAATCACTAACATTACTTATAGGGAGTATACTGAAATCGAGGAGAGAATGTAACACATCTGTACTGTAATTAATGATGGTGCGAAATATTCGTTCAGAGCATAATTAAATATCTTTAACTGCGCAGTATTCATTGACATTATAGTGTTACAATTTATTTACAAATATTTGAAGCAATTGGAAATGATTATCAAATCAAATCGAAATAAAATTAAAACTAATCAGCTCCATAGCTTCAATGTGAAAATTACAAGGTGAAAAATATGTACTGTGTATGGTCTACTACATGATAAATCTAAGTGAAGAAAATAAATTACCTGACAAGTTTCTGCTTTAAACTTACTGAGGCTAAGAAATCTTGATACAACTTGCAAGACTTGATAAAAATATGAATATTATTTAGACAGTACGAAGTGAATCAATGATTGTCCTCCACAAAAAAGGGTCTTTACCGCTGAGGAAATGTATTACAATCTTACTATTATCATCTAATATTCTAATTTCGTTCATAATTATTTCCACACACAAATACACACACACACACACACACACACACACACACACATACATACATACATACATACACATACATGCATGCATGCCTGCCCACCTACCTACCTACCTACCTACCTACCTACCTACCTACCTACCTATCTACGTACCTACCTACCTACCTACTACCTACCTACCTAGGGTGCATGCATGCATACATACATACATACATGCATACATACATACATACATACATACATACATACACACATACTTATGTATATATACACACACACACATATGCGTATGTGTGTGTGTTTCATTAAATACACGACTGCGTATATGTTTTATCTTTTCTATTTTAGCTATTTCCTCATTTTATAGTCATTTATAGTTAGTCTGGAACGATGAATTTCCTAAATTCAAATTCAACGTTTCCACACCTTCATCGAATAACTTGCAAGAATCGTTTCTAGCGTACTAAATAAATTCGCGTAAACTTTCGCGCCAAAGTACTTTTTCGACAGTTATGTTCAAACACGTCAACAGTGACGTGTCAATTTATATGTAGCGGTAAAACAGTTGACCATCAGGAGGTTTTCCTGCCAGTAACCACGTGTTAATTTGTTTGTGTGCTGCCTGCATGGCATGTGTATTTTAACATTGTATTGGGATATGAGTATGGTTTCTATTATTAATCTTGTATTTTGTGAAGAATTTTATAGGGTATGTAAGTATTACCTTCAAGTATTTGTCGATCTAATTTTGCTTTATGAAGCACTGTATAATGATTTGCGATAGCGTCTTGTTTTAAATACATGGTGAACCTACGAGAAAGTGTTCTACTGGTCTGTCCAAAATAGCTAGTCCTAAAGTGTTTCATTTTCTGTTTTACTGTCAAATTATGAATTACATTGGTTATTCGTAGCTTGTTCTCGGATTTACACCCTTGGGGCATGCTATTCTTAAAAGGTTTTGATTTTGGTGCTTTTGTATGATGCAATTTGTGTTCCATGTTACGCGGTTTGATTATATAACCGTATGTTGGATAATTTTAATGCATTTCACACATATATTTCATGTGTAGCTTGTGTATTTTTATTGGGTGTATCCTTTGATATATTTGTATTATATTTCGTCAGTATTCTCTGTAGCTCGCTCAGCTAGTTTGTTGGTATATCTGTTAATTAAATTTTGCTTTATTCTATGGATTTCATGCTATCTTGCCTTGTATGTGAACGAGAATATAAATGCTTTCGTAAAGTGTGATTTTTACTGCTGACTTATTGTTGTGTGGACATTCATAGTCTCCAAGTAGGTATATGCATTGTTGTGATTCTTTGATATATACCAAAGTAATGCATCTTAATCTTTCGATCTGTAAGATTATGATTCAAAACGGGTCTCATTCGTTTTATTCTTGATGCTAAATTTTAGTATTGTTTAGTTTCTCAACTTTCTTTAATTTATCTATTACAAATTGTATATCATCAATTTATCTGCTGTATATAATGTCTTTATGTTTTGTCATTATTCTGTCCTCTGCTGTGGATAAAAAGAATGCCACATATCTGTTGTGGATAAAAAAATACCACATAAGTCTTAAAAGGAAATAGCTGGCCTTCTCATTCATTTGTTTGTATAAATTACCGTGTAGTCAATGCAATGGCATTACACTTGTGCACACCGTAAATAAGCTTTTTAAAAATAAGTTTGCTCTTATCGCCAGTGGCCTTTTTTTTTAGGTGTTTCTATAGGTGCTCTGTCATGATTTCTGTCACTTGGTGTTTGGTGAGCAAATATTCTACATTTGATCTGGAAATGTATCTATTGTATTAGTTTCTACTAAAATCTGTTAAAATCTTCAGAAGACTATACATTTTGTTTCTTTAATATAATTTCTTTGATAATACTGTCTATTGGTTCGGCGTTTAAAATGTATAGATTTGCAAACTATGTACATGTACACGATTTATATGTTCATAATATTTAATACTCTTAGTGGTAATGTTATGTGTTTAAAACAGCAATATCATAATTCCATATACGATTCTTTATATCATAAATTATTTTGTATTTTTCATTCAAACAAAAAACTATATTTTAGAATTTATTACTGTTCGTTGAACAATGATGTATAACTGATGGTAAATATATTACAGAAATATGGATATATTGACTCTTATCGTTTCAAAATCAAAATGATTCGTCAAAAGGACAAGAATAGAATTTCATAAATTAAGATAAAATTTATTTTGAGATGAAAATTTGAGTGAACACTGAATACCAGTGAAATTGCCCTTTCGCGTGTTTTGCGTAGAAGTTCGCTTGCTATTAGAATAATCAAACTGTCCTTTTCGCAAAGTCAGTTCAAAGAGAAAGAGGAATGAGAAATACTTGAGTGTGAGGTACAACATTTTAGTGAATCATTGACAATTACATCATAGAAATGAGTATAAATTAAGAATAGCAAGGTTACAAAACTCAGAATAATAAATAAACAAGAGATTGAATTCAGACCATCATTTACAAACTTTAATTTCGTTTTTAATGAATAATATTGCATTCTAATTTTTTTTTTGTTTCCCAATTCTGAAACATTTTCCCATATTATGACTATACGGTAGAAGGTATGCCCTTAGTTCAGAAGATAATAGAGTTAGTTTGAAATAAATTTTAATGCACTAGATATTCGGGTAGTGACTCATACTCTCTGTAATTGAATAATTATTAGCATTAAATGAAATTAATTAATCAATTCCTGAAGCCAAAATGCGTCTAATTCCAAGTATTCTATAGCAATTTCTTCTTAACATTAAAAAAGTACAATTATTCTTTGTAATATTTTTCTTTGAATTGACATGATCTTTGCGTAAACACGTGATACAATGTAAACATTTCAATTCATTAAGCACACAGCAACATCTTTCTAGCGATTCATTCCACTTTTTACATTTCTTCTTATTGGAAGTTATAAAATTTAAAAATAGCTTTTTATTTTAATATTTATTATTGATGTATGACGTTTTGCTATTTATCATATGGTTTAAAAACTGAAATTAAAACAATTATTTTGTCAGAATTTTAATGAGTTCCTAGCTAATAATAGAGAAATATCAGTTATTCTATTACTGAAATTATATACAGGAAATTGGTTTTATTCGAAACAAAAAAGGAAAAAAGTAACATAATAGTTAATAAATAAAGCAATATTTTCTGATATTCTATGTTTAAAGTGGGATGTAACTGTAATGTATTGACAGCGTAATAAACCAAGGAGAAATATTTTATAAACAGTAATTTCCAGACCCACCAAATTCGTAAATCTAAAGTTTTCTGAATATAAAAAAAATAAAATGTCGATGGAGAATAGTCCAATAGCAGTAATCCAATCCGAGAATTTGGAGATATCAGCATTCTGATATCAGATCTCCTCATGTCTTGCAAGATTTTCAAACAATAGTAAAGCTGTACGAAAGGAAACCTCCATTTGAAGACGTGTGTGTGTGTGTGTAAAGCTGCCGCTGCCAGACAAGGACATGTTGGTCGGTCTGCACTTTCAACTCAGCAGCATACAGTTTTCCCTGTACCGAAATTCGTAGTATCCTTAGAAAAATGTGATAGTTTCGATAAAAATTTCACATTTCTAAATAATCTTGCAGCATAATAACCCTTTCTTCCCAAACATTTTGTCACTTAAATACACTTAACATCATATGAATTACTCTTCGTTACCAAGTGAACCGGGAATTTCACCATAATCGAACTACATAGAAGCTGAGTATTATTTCATTTTAGCTATTAGTCAAATCGGATATACTAATGTATGGTGTGCAGTCATAAAAATATATTTCATATTAATCTGAAAACTGAAATCAATTGAGTTTTACTAGTCAGTTCTATTTTCTATCAATTGCGTTCTATTGTAATTTTCTTCGAGTTTCTTTTGTCAAGAAAAATACCTATTACCACTGAAATATAAAGAACCCGTAATATTCAACTAGATCAAAATTAAGAATTCAACAAAAAGAGAATAATTGTTAATGCTACGCACGCCTAAATATTTATACTTTATGCAGAAGCACCTCTCTACTAACAGATATATTTAGATTATTCGTTTCATATGATAGACGGTTGTTCTTCCATTGCTAATAAAAGGACTTTTCAGAGTATTTTTCTTTGTACAGAACTGATAATTTCTTTCAAATATATTATTACTTTCAAAAGCTTCTATTAATGATATTTAACAGAATACTTAAAAAATAAT
The DNA here is from genome assembly GCF_046866305.1 of Octopus bimaculoides. Lineage (NCBI taxonomy): Eukaryota > Metazoa > Mollusca > Cephalopoda > Octopoda > Octopodidae > Octopus > Octopus bimaculoides. The sequence goes on along the minus strand of NC_142930.1, from coordinate 58,755,709 downwards.
TACTATATATTTTATTGCTAATCAGCTTTAAAAAAAACTTGGTAAATAATATTCGAGTCGTGAATTATATAAGTATAACTCATAAGTCTAAAAGTTATGGTGGCGCTTTTTGAAAGTAACTCATTTTATATTCAGTATGACAATTCACACAATATATACAGACAACTCAAATACCTGTAGCCAAATTTCTGTCAGGACCGATCGACAACAATTAACTGAGGATTTGCATGGTTTCCAGCTGGAAAACAACACAAACACACATGAAAATTCACGCTTACACCCCCCCCCCCGCCACACACACGCACACGTGTGTGTTTATCCAAAATCAAGACAAACACCATTCCTCCATGTGATCGGCTTGAAAGATTAAGATATTAAGATATTTTCCTATTTTTCTTAACATGAATCCAATGGTAGCCTTAACTCACAAATCAAGAAATTCTATCCACCAATGCTGTTTTGAGCACTCATTCTCATCGTTCGACATTTACGCACGTGTGTCTGTGTGTATGTGCGTGCGTGCACGTATGTCTGTCTGTACGTATGCATGTATGTATCAATCTATAATGTTTGTACACGATTAAGTGAACAGACGAAAGAAAGTGGCACTTAGTATATTTAGTTGGAGGTACTTGTATTTGATATCAGTTTGATGCAGCTCCACATAACTTAAAGTTTCGGGGGAATATGGAACACCTCTATCTCATAAGATGTTCGGATGGATGCAGAGTGGCGTGTTTGAAAGGAAGTCAAGACCGTTTAGCAGAATATATGTATGTAAACATGCATTTGCACATACATGTATACATATATAAATATACTTGTAATTATATTCCTGCATTCAAACACATAGATATACATACATGCATACATACATACATACATACATTGTTGGCACTCCGTCGCTTACGACGACAAGAGTTCCACTTGATCCGATCAACGGAACGGCCTGCTCGTGAAATTAACGTGCAAGTGGCTGAGCACTCCACAGATACGTGTACCCTTAACGTAGTTCTCGGGGATATTCAGCGTGATGCAGTGTGACAAGGATGGCCCTTTGAATTACAGGCACAACAGAAACGGGAAGTAAGAGTGAGAGAAAGTTGTGGTGAAAGAGTACAGCAGGGTTCGCCACCATCTCTGCCGGAGCCGCGTGGAGCTTTTTAGGTGTTTTCGGTCAATAAACACTCACAACGCCCGGTCTGGGAATCGAAACCGCGATCTTATGACCGCGAGTCCACTGCCCTAACCACTGGGCCATTGCGCCTCCACATACATACATACATACATACATACATACATACATACATACAGGCATGCATGCGTACGTACGTATAGAAAAATAGATAGATAAACCATTTCGTTCGTTATTTGTGCCTACTTGATGCAAAATTATATTGGAATGCATATTAAATTTCATATAGTTTCTGCAAGTAAATCACTGTAATAGAATGTAGTAGTCTGGTTTTTCCAGAGTTTTTCACCTTTTAAGTTTATCTACAATCTACATTTGCCTACAATCTACATTTGCCTACAATCTACATTTGCCTACAATCTACAATTGCCTACAATCTACCCTACACTTAAAAGTATTACAGCAGAATTTTCATTTTCATGAACATTTGATTCGAAGAAAAGTTACTATTTCAGAATGTTGGACTGTTTGTATATGTAAAAAGAAACTTCAAAATAAAGAGGGAGAAACGTACCGTTCTGCTGAGTTCTTACATAAAATGTTTCAAGATCTTTTTGATTAGATATTTGCAACAATTTTAACTAATCATTACCAACCATGAACTCACACACTCATTTATCCCAAAATTTTCAATCGAATATTCTCAACACTAAGAAAACATATCCTTACTTGTTTCAATTTCGAATAAGTGTAGCGCACATCGTTTTAGTGTGGCAGTTGCTAATGGCTAATGAGAAACCTCTTCCCGGACAATACAGTATCGATTACCAGACCAGTAGCCAGTAACGAATTTAACGAAAATATATATTTCTTTTTTGTAAATTCATACGAAATCTTATTTGAACAATGAATACTATATTACGTTCAGAATATTCTTGAATGCTGCAATTAATTTCGGTAATATTTTCCGTCGTTTTGTTAAATATATCTAAGCATTTAATATTCTTCAATAGATTGGTAAATCATTCATATTTGACAGCTTTGTTGTTTATCCAGTAGTGACAGAGACTACGTTATTACAAATTCCATCAATTCATAATTGTGTATAGTCTATAATCATTAACTATGTCAGTAAATAAGCAGAACAAAAGAAATTTCATATTTTTAACATATTCAATCATCCTTTATTGCAAATGATATAGTTAATAAGATACATATCTCTGTTACGATAAAACCGTTGCTTAGATGTTACATTTCAGACTCCACAAGACATTGAATTATATTTATACATCAACTCATCATTCATTTAGAGTTAATGTGATATATAAGTTAGGAATATATTAAAGCTATGTTATTGACAGTCTGTCGATTCAGTCTCTCATTAACAAATGCACCCGAAGTGTTTAGAGGTTCAACTTGTAAAATGAATAATATTGCTAAAATTGCACTTACTTCTGATTATAATAAAAAGCAAATGAGAGAAAAATCTTTATGACGCAAATAATGTTGACATCGAAGCTGTGATCAAGACGAAGTAATCAGATGCATTGATTGTGACGGTATGAACGAAAATAGTAAAATCTATGAAGGATTATCGAAAGTAATTTTCTCTTCTAATGGGTGATAAATAGGACGCTTCGTTTTACTCTTTTGATGTAAGTCACGAATTATTGATTTCCCTATACACTCTATGGTCAAATAATGTTGTTAAAGTGCTGTACGTGTACTTAGTGGTTGCTGAAGCTATTAGAAAAACGTCTGCTGTTTATAATTCCACTAGGTAAAAGCATAAAAAGTTGAACGAGCAGATTAATTGTTTTTATAAACTGTCACTAAACAAATATTTCTACTTTCAGATGTGAAAATAATTTGAATAATAAGATAGCTATTTCCATGCGGAGAGTTTCGGAAATGTTCTCTTTTCCTTGAGGTAAATTTATATATATATATACATATATATATATATATATATATATATATATATATATATATATATATATATATATATATATATATATATATATATATATATATATATATATATATATATATATATATATATATATATATATATATATATATATATATATCTTTGGATTCATAGTTAGAACAAAGGACTAGAAGGAAGGTAGAACAAAACAATGATACTGCATCATTTATGCGGTCTATAATGTGCATACTATGTATACTCTATATACTGCATAATCTTCAGCTCTAAAAAGTAAATGTTCTCAAAATTGAAATATGGTCGGTGGTCTCAGCAATTGCAAAATTTTGGTAATTACTCTAATAATTGCAATCTGAATATATTGGCAGAAGGCGTTCCGTCTAGAGGAGATTCAACTTTGGTCTTAAATTTAATTTTACCAATTGGCATAAAGAGTTACACTCAAATTATTGGACATTTTACAAATGTTTTAACTTGATAAACCAGAATGATTGTTTTGTTAGATGTGGACCGTTTCCATATTTAATACAGCTCTTCACTGCCATGAAGACTGCGGAACTTTCTAGCAGATAATGTTTGTAATTAGAAGAAAAAACGAAAACAAAAGTAAAAATACAAAATCGAATGAGGAAAACAATGATCTTCATAATTAATGCAAACGATACTACGTAAAGCCGTTACAGTTTATATAACTGCAAAAAATTATGTAAATTTTCACAGAAAAGTAAAATCATGAGAGGTGGTATGAAGTTAGACAATAGGATATGACAAGAATAAATTGAAAATCCCTAAGTTGCCAAAGCACTTTAAGTTTCTTCTGTATGAAATCAATATGATTGAAATAAAGCTGCGATCATTTAGTAAGTATGACAGGCAATAAAGGATGAAGTATTGAAAGTGTTACATAATATTCTATCCCATAAAAAACAAAATTAACGACTTGAAGTGTCTATAACACAGTTGTAATACTGATGGAAGATATCTTTTTAACTTACACCATCGATGTTTGAACGACAAAAAATTATTTATCCTACTAGCTATATATGAAGCTTACGTAATATGTAATCATATGATGATAACTCTAAAGATCAAATTATGAAGGAATTGCTGAAAATTTAAAAAAAAAAGAGGATATAATACTCTAAACGCTAATTTGAAACAGAAAAGAGCAAGACGGAACGTGACGGGACACGAAACTTATCTGTCGCTTATCTACTCTTTTTGCTATTATCTGTTTACTCTCCTTTTCTCTCCTATATGTAGTGTATTTTAAATTAAATTCTGCTGTTTTCATTATACTATTTATGTCGCCAAAATAAAAAAAGCATTCAAAGTCTTACCTAATATCATACAGCCTAATGTGATTTCTCGTCGTAATCATTTGGATCAAGAGGGGCACTTTGCTATATAGGGTTTTCCAACATATAACACTGAATGTTTAACAAATAGAGCAGAACATGCCCTGCAAACAACTGCTCAATTATTATTTAAAGAGATTTAAATGTATACATTGCGGATAATTGCTATTCAAGCTGTCTCTAATCGTGGTCAGTGACGCCGTCATCCTGCAAATGATGAAAACGCTACTGAAGTTCCATCAGTGGGTCTATAGTTTTTTTTATTGGAAGACATAACTAGGCTTTTATTAAATTCATTCATTGGGATACGACCATTTTGGGGCAACATCTTGAAAGGTTAGTTGATTAATTGAACTCAAAGATTCATTGTATTTCTTGTACTTATGCTATTGGTTTAGTTTTGTCGAACATCTCGCTGACGGGGACATAGAGTAGCATCGATTATCAAGTGGTGCGACACTAATACAGATTAGTATACATAAATGCATTGAAACATATACAGATATACATATAAGCATACAAATACATTTACACGTATAGCAAGCTTCAATACAGTTTCTAACTATCAGAGTGAATAATAAAGTATTGGTCGGCCGGACTATAGTAGAAAGGTTTTGCGTATTGAGACTGAATCCGAAGCCATGTAGTTGAGAACTTAACTTCTTTGCCACAATTGATTGCGCTTGATATTTTCTCTTTCCAGCAAAGTCATTTATTATATATCAAATTTCACCCGTAGCATACAAACTTATCCACTATGGATGTATTTACCAATGATACTTACAGTCCTCTCCCACCAATAACTTCCTCGAATATTCGGTTAATATTCGATATATATATATATATATATATATATATATATATATATATATATATATATATATATATATATATATATATATATATATATATATATATATATATATATATATATAGGAAAAAGGCAGCAAGCTGGTAGAATCGTTAGCACAACAGGAAAATGCTTAGCGGCATTTCGCCAGTCTTTACGTATCGAGTGCAAATTCCGTCGAAGCTGGCTTTGTCATTCATCCCTTCGGTGTCGATGAAATAAGTACCACCTGAATAATGGGGCCGAAATTGCTGATCTTGTGCCAAAACCTGAAACAAATATCTATATAATTCATTAAAAAATATAGGGAAATATATGAAACTCCAGTGTAGTAGTAGTAATATGGAGGAATGCGCTGTAACAGCGCGTTGCTGCATCCACCATCTTTTAGTGATTTCTTAGTCCTGGTCGATGATCTATCTATCTATCTATCTATCTATCTATTATCTATCTATCTATCTATCTATCTATCTATCTATCTATCTATCAGTTTTAAAACAATGCAACAAAATATTTATTTGGCATTTTCTATTGCAAGTGCAACTCCTTTAAAAACTGTAGTTGTAGTAAAGACAAACAGCTACCATAGAATCAACTGACAAATCGAAAAATGGTCATTGGCAGAATAGATCAAATAGTATCTAAACGTTCAGAGGTTCATTAGAAAGAACTGGGCAGATCATAGTCGCCCTTCTACGTCAGTAAAGAAAAGTTTACGATTTTCGGTTTAACTGACTCAGTTATAACACAAGGGATGGATGCCTTTTGCCAAAAAAGAATTATCTTTTCTGCTACAATCTTGACAATTTGTTTAATTTATTTAAATGTGTGTTTAATCTAGATCTCATGCAACACATAGATTCGGTGACCTAGTATTAAAAATAATAAAGAAAACAAAGTCGGAAAGTCTATTTATTTCACATAATTTCGAAATTTGAAGTGCATTGCGGAGTTTAAAGGTATAAATTTTAGAGTTTGAGATTTTAAAAATCTTGTGTTTAAAAAAGTTTGCAAAAGAAAATCGATTCGTGAAAATGAATGTAAAAAAACTAAAATGAGGAACGGCAAACAAGTTATAAATTGATTTTTTGCTCATTATTCAAAATTTCAAGTGGGCTGCGGAGCATAAAGATTTAAATTTAAGAACTTTAGATTTTAACACAGTTGTTTTAAAAAAATTTTGCAATAAAAACTATATTCTTAAAAATATATTCCGAAAATCTGTGTAAAAAGCACCTTTTCCCCACCACCCTAGTACACACACACACACACACACACACACATACACACATTTATATATACATACATATATACGTGTACGTGTTTATAAATAACTATTATATATATACATATATATATACAGAGTAACCAACCTAAATAACCAAATAAAAATTCATAGTATGACATATCCCACCATAAAATGAAATATTTTTTAATCTGTAAAAATATAAAGTTTATAAAATATTCAACAAATTTAATGCAAAACATACTTTATTCTAACACTCCAAATCTTTGCGCGAAACGTAACAAACTGCTACTGTCTTACCTATATTCCAAATATGCTTAACACAAAAACGAATATCTATAACTACACAAACACTAATGATTACGTATTAAACAGCAAATTTCAAAATCTTTGTACACCAAACTACTAAGTTAACAATTATCTGTGCTGTTAATTGCCCTTAATGCAAAAGTATTCCAAATATTCTTGTATTATTCGCAATTAAAACAGAAGCAACAACATAGCACTTCTGCACTCCAAATGAAACCCGAAACTGAAAAACGTTAATTACGACCTGATATTATTAATAGTCTGATGCTAGTTAGTTATTAATAATAACATACTGCATCTTAACTACCACTCCAAACGTACTTCCGCATCCCCACAAAAGCATTTAAGACATTCCAGCCTTTCAAACATTTTCTCTATCCTGAAATGTTACTCTCTGTTAATCTTTTACTCTTTTACTTGTTTCAGTCATTTGACTGCGGCCATGCTGAAGCGCCGCCTTTTAGTCGAGCAAATCGACCCCAGGACTTATTCTTCGGAAGCCTAGTACTTATTCTTCTATCGATCTCTTTTGCCGAACCGCTAAGTTACGGGGACGTAAACACACCACCATCGGTTGTCAAGCGATGTTGGGGGGGGGCACATACACAAACACACACACACACACACACACACACACATATATACATATATACGATGGGCTTTCAGTTTCCGTCTACCAAATCCATTCACAAGGCTTTGGTCGGCTCGAGTAGAAGACACTTGCCCAAGGTGCCATGCAGTGGCAATGAACCCGGAACCATGTGGTTGGTAAGCAAGCTACTTACCACACAGCCACTCCTGATAACTTATATAATACTTTAACTTATACTATGTGTAGGTGTCAACAAATCTATTGTCCTATATGATCTTTTCATTCTATTCTACTTTATTAATAGAATTTACGCATGTGATATTTTATATAACACATTTTTGTGTAAATATAGATAGGTGATCTTCCTTTCTTACATATTTCACTATTGAACTAAACTTCCTAATAATCATAAATTTGTAAATGTGTTTCTAACTTCCTGCAACCTCTAGCTTTAAATGTAATTGCCTAAATTATCGTTTCTTGTTATATAGACACCACTATCCTTCCGATTCTACAGTTTTTGACTACTGTTAAGAGGCTATCAGCTAGCGTATTAACTAATACAGTAAACTCCCTTGTAATCACAGCTTTGACCTGACACCATTAATTCGCTAATAATATCCTAAGTAGTTCACATTTAGGTGCAGATGACAATATTTCTAGCTTTCTATATTATTTCTGAAGCAATTTTGTTATTGTCCAATATATCAGTACGTATTCACATTAATCCCACTAAACCCTCCTGTAAATACTTTTAAAATGAAATATCCACTTCGTTATATGAGCCTCTCCTTTAACAAACAGTCTTAAAAGTTGAGATCACTCTCATGTAATTAGATTACATGTAATAAGATTTATAATATTAACACAATTAATACTAGCTTATTTCTTCATCCAGAAATATTGATATCATTATAAATATTATTACAGTATTTATTACTCTAGCAACAATACTATAGATTGTAATACTATAGATTACATATCTTGCATTATATCTTTAAAGGATAAAGATTATGCGTAATGCTAATACATATTTTTCATTAAACTTCACAAATCTACTTCATCATAAACATTCTCATAATATTTTAAAAACTTTATATTTAATATTATCCAATTCTAGATAACTACAAAATAGACATAGTAGACAATTCAACCTTACCACCCACATACACAAACCTTTCAGAATTATTCGACTCGTTTATTAAAATACACAGAAAGGAAATGAATAATCTAATAATGTTAGGTTTATCAAACGATATCGAAATTATATCTTAATCTTCTCCAGTAATCGTTATTCTTTCACAAGCCTTACATTCCAAAATCGTTTCATTCTAACTCGCTCTTCACACATGTGATATATTTTCCAAAAGATCTGAACTTTAAAATTCTATCGTTAACACACACACACACATACACACACACACACGTACGCACACATGCACACACACACAGACACACACACACACACACACAGGCACACACGCACACACACATACACACACACACACGCACACACACGCACACACACACAAACGCACGCACACACACACACACACACACACGCACACACACGCACAAACACACATACACACACACACAAATAATACTTTTCACGGAAGACGTTGATAGTGATTTCGAAGCTTTGGTCATCAGAATGTCAGACAGTCTACTGAGATCTAGTAAACCCAAATTTCGGAGTCATTGCGAATATTTTCTCATAAAAATTAAAATCTATATATGGAACAAAATCTATATATGGAACAAAATCAGAAAGGAGAAAGCTAATTCGAAAACTACAGATCCAGTCCATCATAGGAACTGTAAAAATCTGTAAAACTTTCCCTAAGTTTATAATTTAAATATATATGAGCATGTCTAGATATGCAATTATATGCATGAGAATATATACATAAAATATACAAATCTGCAGATACATACATACATACATGCAAACTAAAATACCCTGTTGTTGATGTTGAAATTCCAATGAAGAAGCCTTAGATCTAGGTTAGAAACCGTTTTTTTCTCTAATGGCAAGAAATCTTGAAATAAACTGAATAATGACATGCATTCATACATACATACATACATACTATATACGTACATACTATATACATACATACATACACACATGCACACCTACCTACTTAGCAACCTACCTAGTTACCTACCTACCTACCTACCTACCTACCTACCTACCTACCTACCTACCTACCTACCTACCAACCTGCAAGGATTTTACACAAAGCTCATTTAACTACACATACACACACACACACACACGTACTCATAAGTACATGCATATATACATGTATACATACGAGCACGTGCATAATTGGCGCACTTGATTTTGTGAATAAATGCGTGACAATCTAAATAAGCGAGGGTATTCAGGAAAGGAAATCAAGCAACTGACTCGCACATTACAAATACAATCCACAAGTGGAACAGTAAAAACATGCAAGGCTTTCCTCAAGTTTAGACTCTTATATTGTTTTTGTTATCTATATTCCAGCGATGGCACTTTGTATCTTTGTTAGAAACCAGCTCCTTCTTCAGAGGAATAATTATTATAATTAAAAACAGAAGAGAACGCACAAGCAAAAAGAATAAAGAAAACTAATCTCTTTTCTCCAAATGCAATCAACCAATGGTGCAGTTAAAAATTCTAAAACGCTCCAGTGATCTTCTGTGTAAGTTTCCCTTACAAAACATTGAAAATGATGTAAACAGTTCCAGGGTCCTCCACTATATTGAATTTCTTGATCCAGACATATGCACACATTCATATACACATATAAAATGCGTGAACACACCCACACATAAGCGTAAAGCACAAAGATTTGTATAGTAAAGTGTAAAAAGTGTGAAACATAGGTACTTGTATATTGAAGAAAAGCAATATCTAGCGCACAGATACAAACTATTCATGAGCACAAATAAGCACACACACACATACACACACATACACACAGACACACACACATACACAAACACAGACATAAACATATATGTATATATATATAAATATTATATATCATATTATATTATATTATTTTATATATTATATTATAATCATATAATTATATTATATTATACAAAATGTAAAAAGTGTGAAAGACAGGTACTCATATACTGAAGTAAAAACAATATCTATTGCACAGATAGAAACTATTCATGAGTACAGATATGCATATATATATATATATATATATATATATATATATATATATATATATATATATATATATATATATATATATGTGTGTGTGTGTGTGTGTGTGTGTGTCTGTGTGTGTGATTTGTGTGTGTGTGTATAAATGATATATAAATATAATGTAATATGATATAATATAGTATGATATAATATCATGCTGTGATCATTGCCAGTCTGTCTCCTATAGGTAGAAACAAGAAGCACCACCACCTCCAAAACACTCGCTTTGACTAGAACAAAACAAACTGGAACTATTATTGGGATGAGTTACATCGCCCAAACTGGTTTGAATTTTACGATTCTGAAGACGTCAATCCTGTCTTTTAAAATATCCTCAATGCAATCTGGGCTGCACGCGAAGCATCAGTGCCGCGCAAACGATCTAAAAATTCAGAAAGTAAAATTTAAGAGACTGCAGCAGTTCGACTCACCAGGAAAGATTGTCGTGATGCTGAACAGAAATATAGACAGCATAGAACAGATGAGAATAGAAGAATACGCAATACATCATCCAACCATCTCAAGCAAGTGACAAAAAAAGAAAAAGCAATGCTTGAGTTTGTACAACATATAGCAACCAGCCCTGACAGTAAAGTGTTCTAGAAATATGTGCGTTCGAAGTAGAGACCTCACTTTCCAGTTGTCCCTCTTTACAATCCCCACACAGATCGCATTAGTGATGATCCCAGGGAATGTGCTGAGCTTATTGCTGAATGCTATGCTGGCATTTTCACTGTTGAAAATCTAAATGTATCGTCTTCACCAACTCTCACACCAAATCCCATAACGTCTGTGAAAAACACACCCGAAATGCTGCGACGCCACCTCAGAAGTAAGCGCAACTATGTCTCTACTGGTCTTGATGGTGTTACTTATTTGTTTATCAAATGTGGCGGATTCTTTCTTTTCACCAGCTTTCACTCTTCTTTCAATTCTACCTTAGCAACTGTATCACTCTAGAGCCTGGAAAATTGCCAGCGTTATTTCGCTGTTCAAAATAAGCGATTGCACATCACCTGTCAACTACTGTCCAATCAGCCTTACTAGCTGAGTCACCAAACTGATGGGGTCCCGTGTCAGAGAAACACTCTGGAACTTTTGGGACTCTCACAGCCTTGTTCGACCGTCACAATTTAGTTTTATCCCTAACGCCAATTACTGTAGCCAACTAATCGAGTTTCTTGAAAACATCACTCGAGTTACTGATGGCGGCTACATTATTTACATTGACTTTGCTAAAGCCTTCAATCCTGTCCCATAACAACGACTCATGGCAAAGCTCTCTGCAATGGGTGTGGAAGATGATCTCTATAACTGGCTGAAGTTCTTCATTCTCGGTCAGAAAGAGGTAGTTACAGTTCTAGGACATCATTCTTCACCCTACGAGATGACTTCTGGTGCACCACAGGGATCCGTTCTTGAACCCCTACTGTTTGTTGCATATATTAATGACATATATGCTAACTTGAGAAATGTTACAGTCTTGAAATATGCAACTTGGTTAGTCGTCAGCTAGAATTCTCCAAATGAAAAAGAAATCCTAATGAAAACACATGCCTACACGCACACGCACGCACGCACACACACACACACACACACTTAAACACACACACATGCACACACACACATGCACACAATCATACGCACGCACATATACACACATGTACATACACGCACCCACACAATCACACGCAGGCACACATACACACCACACACATACACGTGCAGTGTAAAGTGAGTCTGCTAACAGAGTGTTAAGTAAAGTGTGACGGGTAAATTGAAATCTAAGGCTATAGGCTTTGAAAGCGATTGGGTGTTGATACGGACTTCGAACTCTCAGAACCTTATATATATATATATATATATATATATATATATATATATATATATATATATATATATATATATATATATATATATATATATGTAACAATTAGAAAATGGAGGATAATATGGTGAACCCAACTACTTGCAGACGGTGTATCCCGTTGAATTCATTAATTTAATTCATAGCAAAAGTGACAAAAGAGAGGAAGAAAAGAAAAAGAAAGAAAGAACCAAAGCACAGGTGACCATGGCAGACTATGTTATTTTGCCAACATGGTTTACATATAGAAGTACAAAGTACATAAGGAATTAGAGGATGAACAGAAGTTCTGTTCATCCTCTAATTCCTTATGTACTTTGTACTTCTATATGTAAACCATGTTGGCAAAATAACATAGTCTGCCATGGGCACCTGTGCTTTGGTTCTTTCTTTCTTTTTCTTTTCTTCCTCTCTTTTGTCACTTTTGCTATGTATTAAATTAATGAATTCAACGGGATACACCGTCTGCAAGTAGTTGGGTTCAGCATATTATCCTCCATTTTCTAATTGTTACACAAATTTTGGGTAAAACCTCCACTTTTACCCGCTCCCATTGATTGCACCTAGTATAGCACTAGCGTAGCAATAATTGGGTACCCTCCCAGCAGTATACTGGATAGATACTATCCCTTAGTGGGTTGTACCCCCAACCCCTAACTCTCTCACGTTATATATATATATATATATATATATATACAATTTGACCTAGGCATCCGTTGAACCGCTATATTGTTATATAACGCTTCTTTGGCATCTTTGCGTGGAACATATGGCATTTATGATTCTCAAGGTCTGACAATAGGAATTTCTTTCAAAAAGAGCAAGACAAGTACACAGGAAAAAAACAGAGAGAAATAGAGTGAGGAGGAGTCAGAATTGTCAGTGAGAGAAGAGACTGCAGTAGTAATTGAACCCAGAACACTGAGAGGCAATATATATATATGACGCTCTGACAATTCTTCTAATACCTTGCCCTACAGAAATACACGCACAAACTCAGACATACATCCCCATTCATATATATACACAACCATATACATATATGTGCATATTTGCATACATACAGACAAATACGCACACAAACATGTTAGCCGAAAGACAATTTGATAAAAAAATATAGCGATAGTGAAGCAAGAATATGCGCTGCATTTTTGATATTTTTCGAACATATTAGTAAAAAAAAAAAATTGTAAGAAAAATAAAAAGTGATGCAGTGATTTATTGATATTTGAATTAGTAGGTTATGAAAAATCTTTACAATTCGATGCTGGGTTAAGAAAGTTATTTGCCGTGAACTATAAGTTATAAGCATTCACGTCACGAAATCGCTAGTATCCTTTCTTTTTGAAAGTTATGCTGGGCACACAATCATTGAGGTCGGAGTCCCTTGAATTATTCGATGCTAGAAATACATATTACTGGGATGATGCGGACCGTGACGATGCTACACATATTTATTATTGAGTGATGAGTGTGTTGGTTGGTAGAGCGTGGAGTAAATTAGTCTGTAGAAATTAGTTACGCTATTTACGGCAATTAGTTAAATTAGTTACGGCAATAAATTAGTTTAAAATTAGTGGAGATTAAGATTGATGAATTTTATTTCAATATAATTTCTTATAAAATGGCAGATGACTTGAAAACAATATGAAATATACTGCTTTAAAATTATTAAAAATAGTTTTAAAATAAAAACAAAATATAAAATAATAACCTATTATAATTACTTGATATTTGATATAAGTTCTAAAATATTAAATTAAACTTTGTCTTTCGACCAATAAACATGCGGCATATGCGTTTCTAAGGAATATATTTTCAGTAAAATTGCCGCATCCGGTTCATACACATATTTAATTGTATGTGTACATATGTATATATGTATGTGTGTGTGTGTGTGTGTATGTGTGTGTGTGTGTGTGTGTGCGTGTGTGTGTGTGTGTGTGTGTCTGTGTGTGCAAACGTCCATACACACATGAACACATAATACGTAACAGAAAAGTAACTTGTTACGAGTCATTTAAATTTCATAGATAATATTTATTCTCATCGTGTTTCTCCGTCTTCAGTTCGTTATTCAATGTTCAATGCTTCTACTGGCGTACGTATGTATGTATGTATGTATGTATGTATGTATGTATGTATGTATGTATGTATGTATGTGCATATAACTTTCTTATTTGTCTTCTTTTCTAATGTTAGCACTATTCCTTCTCCAGTTTGCAAATGTGCCAGAATTCGTATTGATTGTCTTCTCTCTTTGACCGTTGGCCTTCTATTACTTGATTCTTCTTGTTACTCCTTACTTCCCTTATCCTGCACTATTATTGTGTTTCTGTCTGTTTGTCTATCTGTCTTCATACAATATTATTATTCAATAATGTCAGTGAGCGCTTCTCTCTCCAGCGAAAGGTTCTACTCGAGCGTTAGAGTGTTCATTCTCACTTTATGTCCTCTTACGAACTGTTTGTATGTACTAATTGCCGATGCAGGCAATCACAACTTCAGTTGGGTTCTTGTTTTACGTAGACAAAGGGTAATATATTTATTTGCAATGTATTCCAGTTTCAAATTATAAAAACAAAACAAAAATAGAACAATGCTTACGTAAGTTTTCATGCATGTATTAAGAACGTTTTATTCTTCAACTTTCCATCTTCATAAGTTCGGTTTATGCGATGATGTGGTCTCTTTATTCATCGGACCAATTTCATCATTGTTGTCGAGTCTCATAATGATTTCTATCACATAATATACCGTGCTGAAATCAACCAAGGCATCAAACTGAAATGCCTCGGCAGTTTAGCCTGCCAGAGTTATTTAGTGATTGCGAAATGATTCATTTGTTAATGTCTTACAGGCTTCATTTACGTAAGCACCTCTGTATAATTTATAAATGAGGCACATTATACATATTCAATCACCGCTCACAATATATAGTATTAAATGGGCAATCTTTTTAAGCAGTACAGTCGTTCAACAAAGGAACAAAGGGATATGCAGATGGCAATTAGTTAATACAATGTTCATTATGTCCATCGTTGACAGAAAGTGTCTATTGGACTTTTGATACTTTATAGAAGCAGACTATGTGTAAATTCTCATACTCTTTACATAGAAGTTACAGTTACTGGGAAAATCATTGTTTACAAGCTTTCGACAACTATTCAGTAATATTTTTGTTGTAAGGCAGGAAGCTGGTAGAAACGTTAGTACGCCGGGCGAAATGCTTAGTGGTATTTCGTCTGTCTTTATGTTCTGAGTTCAAATTCCGCCGAGGTCGACTTTGCCTTTCATCCTTTCGGGGTCGATGAATTAAGTACCAGTTGCGTACTGGGGTCGATCTAATCGATTGCCCCTTCACCCAAAATTTCGGGCCTTATACCTAGAGTAGAAAAGAATATTTCTGTTGTTCAAAAGTTACAGTTCACTCTTAATAAATAGCTAGTGAAAGATGCTCAGAGTGTTGCATATAAAGGGTTTTGGATGAATTGATTTCGAACCAGAGTCAAGTTTAAAGAAAGCAGCAGTAATTTTTCTTATTTTAGTGTAACGTTGAATTTATTAACTGAACGTATAATCTACTTTACAATCTTTCTAACCCCTTACTTAGAGAAAATTTGCACCGAAAATATAGTACACCCACATATGTGTATATGTATAGGTCTAAAGTATTATATATATATATATATATATGAGAATATTTATGGGAATGAAGGTGGTGAAGTGGCAAAATTGTTAGCACGCCGAGCAAAATGCTTAGCAGCATTTCGTCCGTCTTTACGTTCTGTGTTCAAATTCTGCTGAGAACGACTTTGCCTTTCGAAGGCCTTGCAACAAAATACGAAATCAATATTTAGTGCGACGTTTTTATTTCCCTTTCATACGCTTTCTCTTTTCCTTTTCGTCTATCTTCCCTGTCACATCACCTTACCCCTCTCTTACTTTTTCTGCCTACTCTCTTTCCTTTACTATTCTCCCTCTTTCTCTCGTTCTGTGCTCCCCTCCTTTATTCTCCTTTCTTTCTCCCTACTATCTGTCCTATATCCTTCTGCATTTTCTTTTTGCTATCTTCCTCCTTTCTTCCTTTATTTTGTTTACATCGCTTCCTCGACATTTTTCTCAGCTCTTCACTACTTGTTTTTTGTCTTTCCCCTCCTTTTTCGGTAACACGTGACCATCTCATTTCTCCTTTCAGCCTTCGTTTTCGTGCTTGGCTGCTTACTTGTATGGCTCTCACCTTAGCATTTACTTTCAGCCCTGGGTCGTTGCTATTTTTTCTACTTTTTGTTTTAACTTTCACTCTACTTTCTTTTTCAAGTCCTAAGGGACGTCATTTTCAATTAGCATTATTTCTACACGTTTTGTCTCCAGGCTGTCTTCTAGTCTTAAGGCCTTTACGTATATGCATACGTTTTATATGTACCAACTACTTGTGTTGTTTTCCGTTATGTCTTATCTTATTCTATAATCGTTTAGCGTTTGTCTGTGTCACCGTCCTCTACGTTCATTCATTTATTCGCAACAACATTTTGCTATCAAGCTCACCAATATGAACAATCTTATTGTTAAAGGCGGGAAGTTGATATGATGTTTGGACGATGATTGAAGAGGGAAGAGCATATCTATGTCTTGTGTGTGCTTTCCGTATATTACTTTGTCGTCTTTCTGTACAATTTTTGATCAGAATGAGTGAAAGGAAAAGACAGATACAAACGGTATTATACATAAACCCCTATGCGCACACTTAAAAGACACACATACACATACCTAAGAGGAAATGGGAAAAATATATAAAATAGAAAGATATATAAGCAAAGAAATGAAAAAAGTAAATAAAGGGCACGGATATTTACAATATAGTAAGCAAACCCATACACACACACACATAAAACACATAGACACGCGTATACACGCACGCACACACACACACACACACACACACACACACACACACACACACATACAGAATCAAACTCATGTGCAGGTAAGGGTACACACCATAGAAAGACAGAATGAACTAAACAGAACTGGAGGAAATACGTGGGATGGAGAATCACTGACGAGGTTACAGGGTGTGTGTGTGTGTGTGTGTGTGTGTGTGTGTGTGTGTGTGTGTGCGCGTATGTAAGATCAATATGTGTATATTACTACTTATGCAAAATAGATTGGCTATTGAGCGACACTATCTCTGAGAATTAAGCAAGAATATTTATAATAGTGATTAACAAAACTCCGCACAACTACTATAACTTAGATCGTTATCTGCTCTTTATAGGCATTTAGTCAAATAAGGCTCTTTATTGTTTTTTTTTACATACAATTTCAAAAGAACTGCACAAGTATCATGATCATAGACAATAACCAGAACAGTTGTTTGTAAATCTGACAACCTATGTATTGATTTTATTTTATAATATTTTAGTAGAATTTAAACGTAACTTGCTTAGAAATTAAAACTAGAAGCATAGGCTAACTATTAGAACATTGTATATAGTTTCCTTTTTGCATTATAACCAAATTGAATTATTTCTGATTATTTTTCAAATTTAAGACAGAAGGTGCTGTCTTTGAGTTATTTTTTAAACGTTCAGGAAATAGAGGAGTAATGCAATTCTACAAATACTATCATGGCTATATTTGATATTGATTCCAACATAAGTAGAATCGATATTTCCCTTTTATAGATGGTTCTTTTCAAGTGAGCGTACATTATAAGTTTGGAGAAGTGGCATCGACTGACTGATGATAAATTTAGCCTGTTCATTGAATAATATATTTTACAAGATTCTTCTCTAGTTAAAAAACAACAAACCTTTTCTTTCTACCTCTCGAAGCAATGCCAAGGTAATATCTTTGAAACCCCACTTATATTGTTACATTTGAAGTGATTATAATTTAATTTTGTTTATGGTAAGTATAGTTTCGTTATCAGAAAATACTTTCGTTTTTTTATATGCAGCTTGATTGACAATCGCATTACAACACCAGTAACAAGATAAATATCGGTTGATGTTTATTTCACAAAACATCAATAAGTTATAGGAGTTTACTGATTTTGTTTTTAGAATAAGTGTTTTATTTCTTCTGTCTGATTAAAGGCAAACAGGAAACTTAGAATATAATCAGCTTCGATATCAAAGATATTTTATACGTTTATTATTTTGTTATATGTATTAAGGAAGTGGATAGCAGAAGCGATGGTGTTCTGGGCAAAATGTCTGGCAGTGTTTAGTTACCACTGTGTGGTTGACTTTGCCTTTCAAATTTCTGAGGTTGATAATAAGTATCGATAACGTAGTAGTATCGATTAAATCGATGCTATCCCATCCTTTCACATTTTTAACCTCGTGTCAACGTGAAGAACCAATTATCCATCCTTGAAGCAAGGGATATTAGTGTAAAATTATACTGCTGCACTAAAAATATGGTGAAGTCAACCTTTTGCTTTGTGCGTTATAATTGCTTTTCATGCATCTAGACTCAAGAAAATAAGTACCATTAATAAATCTGGATCGATCCAATTAACTATGCGTTCTCCTCTACAAAGCATTATTTGGAGCCTAAAAGCAGTTTTACACATCTTTATTGAAAGTGGTATCTTGGAAGAAGTAGTAATCATATAATATTCATTCATGTCTTACAACAGAAAACAAACATGATATTTAGATTTGACCTATGCTCTACATTTGCATTCATCCAAAGTAATGTAGTGCGTGATTCTTCCAATCTATAAATTCAATCGTTGGAACGTCCTGGGAACCATTTGATTAATAAAATCTCATTCTATAAATTTCAAGTCTCATGTTAGCTAAATTTTATATGCACCATGTGGAGCAAAAATGAACAGAAAATATTCCTTAAAATGGTATTTTCTACATAGCTTAAGACGGTTATCAAAGCATTAATATATTGTATCAATCAACTTGGTAACTTTTTGACATCGCCCGCAATGAAATATGTTGCTAGCAACTAAAGAATTTAAGTCTCACACGCATACGTAATTTGTGAACGAAGTGGAATAGTAATCTTTAATGGGGATATTAAACATAGAGAAAATTATGTTATAAGGCAATCGTCTAAGGACGCGAAATATATGCAGAGGCAAAAAACATTTTGATATAAATCTCGAGAGCTATATGAATGATGTTAATATAGTAGAATGGGAGAAATCAGATATGAAATTGACTGAAGTATATTATCTCTACTGAAAGAATAATATATATATATATATATAAAACGTAATCTAGAAAATAGATTCTGAATAGTTTACTTCTCCACATAATAGCAGAAATGTATTAAAAAATATCGGCGTTTAGTAATTAACCAGTATTGCAAGATAACTTTTAAAAAGATATATGTCCAACACAGACGGATATCCACGACACCATCTCCGAAGTAGACTTGTTAGTCACAAGACTACATGTAGAGGAATGTATCATACTTCCAGTAGTCTATGTGTCTTCTACGTTCCTAAGACACACAATGTTTCTTCTGAACATTCAACTGCAATTCAGTTCCGTAAGTACTATTCATTGGCTCATTCTTTTAATCCACACTCAGTTTACTTGTGTATTTCTTTTACCTTTACTCTAAATCACTCTGAGCGCCGTGAACCGAAAATATTCCCTTTGCTCGTGCAGCAAAATCAAAAGCACACTTGAGTCAGACCTCTATGAAAGGAACATTTTCTTTGCAGCCTTTTACCAATAATTTTTACTAACGATATTCACCGAATTTCGCTTCACTTGTTACGTAAATACCACTTAGAGGGAGAAATCCAAAAGTGTATGTATGCTGAATTATGAGCACTAAAAGACTGTCGAAGAAATCGTCCTCTTATACCTCTCTTCTGTCACGATACCTTCACTAGCACAAACATCCCCATTGTAGCTATGGTGTTAGTTGAGTTAAATATATTATATGTGACACTTTTTGATCATCGACCAATAATTCAGTATATGTGATAATTCACTATATTGGCTGTACAAAATTAGAATTTATATTCACAGGCAACGTAAACATTCTAGTTTGAATTAAATACAAAACACTGTATGTAACACGTGATTGAATTCACCTGTTTGTTCTAGAGCATGGCTATAAGGAGTAGACCAGTAAATAATGTTTAATGATTCGCATATTGATCAATGAGTCAACAACTTTAGGGTCGGAAGAAGATCAATGAATTATATTAGAAGACGCTTCAATAAGTATCCTACTGAAAATGGTTGAAATATTTCCCAGCAATAAAAATATTACATTTATTTTCTTTTATCCGGATAACCCTCTATTTTAGTTTGAATCGATATTCTTATTTAACGACTGGTCAAAATATCCTCTCTAGGCAGGACCCTTGATAACCTCGTCTAATATCAGTTGAAACCACAGAACCAACACAAATTTCTCCTATTGATTGCTTTATATCTCGAGCAATTATATATGGATTTTATATATAATATATTTCTTGCATTATTAGTTGACCAACATAGATGAGACAGGCTTATGACTTATATTCGAAGTAGAATACAAGAAATATGAAATATATTCTACGGCTGATGAGTGCTGACTGGCAGAATAAATTTGATCTAACGCCGCTTTTAAATCAATGGAGGATTAATCGATATTGAATCACATAACATTTCGAAAATCAAACAAATGGCACATTTTGGCTACAGATATTAGTCTGTCGGTCTGTTAGATGTCATACAAGTGAAGTTGAAGTCCTGGAAAACATCATACAGATTTAATGATTCATGCCTTCGGCCAAAGCCTGCTTTACGTTAATGACAGTTTGTTGGAAAGTCATAAAACAAAGTAGATTCAGCAGGAAGATAACAAATAAACCAAATAAATACATCAGTCGAATACAAACTTTTAACATTGCAGCCTCATTACAATAACAATATCTAGTGAAATTTTAACAATTTGAAAGTCAATGTAATAGGATAGGGAAGTTAACGCTAGACAAGATACTTCTGAATAAAATATACGTAAGCACTAAGCAATAATATTTCATATATGGTAATTCTGATAAAAAAAAGTATATTCTAAATATTTCATTAAATGGAAATATCACTAAAATTAAATGTGATAAGTGTTATTCTTTATTCAAAAATATATTTAGTTACTCTGTCGATGTAATTTGTTGAAGACGCATGTTTATTTTGATAGTACATATTCACTCTTGCCTTACGTCTTTCTTTTCACTCGCTTTCTCTTTCACACCTTCTCTCTCTCTCTCTCTCTCTCTCTCTCTCTCTCTCTCTCTCTCTCTCTCTCTCTCTCTCCCTCTCTGTATATATATATATATATATATATATATATATATATAAACATACATATGATATTAAACAGAAATACAAAGCCACTGTAACTTCGCAGTTTCATGAGAATAGCTCCTCAGAGGAATCGTTTTCGACAAGATTTCTAATTTCAGTCACTGTGAATTTCGAAAACAATAAATTACACGAACACACACCAACATACAGACTCATAGACACCCGTACACAAACACATACACACTCTTTCTCTCTATTTCATACATACACTTACACACAGATGTGCGCACATACGCACGCGCGCACACGTACACATGCACATACACACACACAAACTTATTTTGTGGTAGATCCAGTTTGGCTACACCCACGCAAGGGTTAATAAAGCAATAAGTTTAGTAATATGAACAATCTAATTTTAATTTTTAATTTTAATTTTAATTTAATTTTAATATAATATATATTAAGTAAGATTTAGTGAAATGTGGTAGGACTTGAAGTTTGTAACCAAGTTAGTAATTATCAAGTGATTTAACTTGTTATCGTTTAATAGCTTGGGTTTTTTTGTGCTTTTGACCTCTCATACGTCTAAGAGGCAGAATGCACTCGGTAACGTGTAGACGTTTACTCGTTCGTATAGCATTACCACCATTTGGAAGTAAGCTCAGTATTTAAAATGGCAGATTTAGCATTATATTTCGAAGGTAATTTCCACTAGTATTCACCCAACTATCAGTAGTCTCCCCTTAAAAAGTTGGTAGCCGTATTGGTTGCTGGTACTCATCTTATTTCTTTTTGTTTTTATTTTAAGCTATGCTGAGATGGTGCAGAAGAGCATAAGCGGCCTCGTGCCACTTATGACATAGTCTTGTTCCCCACACCTTTTAATTAATTGGTTTATTTTTTCTTCGTTATTTACGTTTACTTCTGTAACGGTCTTAACTTGCCCTTGGTTGAAATATGATTGACCAATTGTAGAGATGACAGGACTGTGGTCAGTTCCATTACGGACAATAGGTGTTTAATCTCTAGAATATTTCAGTAAGTACATCATTATAAAAACTCTACGGGTTTGGCTTTGGATAAATATTAATTAGCTCTATTTACGAAATCATAAATACTATCCGTTTTCTAGACATATTAGCGATTCCTGTTTTACTTTAGCTCTAGTTTTTATACACTACAATTTATACACCCTGGTTTTATAGTACTACCATTTATACACCCTGGAATCCCTACATAAAGAGATAACTCATAAATTATTTTTGTAGCTCATTTGTTAGTTCACTGTTTGGCCTATCTACTTCAAGCTTCACACTGCAAAATAGTATGATTCAAATATATTGAGCCTTCTGGCCTCATCTCGAGGCCCTGTCCTTCCCTCTTTCCTTCGTTTATTCCATTTTATTTAGTTTTGTATTTGTATTCACTCTAATGAAGCTCCATGTACTAGATCGAATGTGCTAGAAAAATAGCGAAAATTATTTACGGAGTTTTCTTAGTAAGCACCGATTGACATCAGCAGCCGAAACGGCCTTACGAAATGTTATGTAATGTTATGCTATGTTTTGTATAAAAAAATAATTAACCGATGTTGGTCAATTTGTTTGTTTGTTTAATAAAAAGTTTTCTACAATTTCTTCAAATATATATATATATGCATATACTCACATATTATTTGTATTATTACATGATCGAACACACGCGTCATCTTTGCAAGTAAGTTTAACTTTATATTTCTGACGCGACTCTATTTATCTTTGTATCTTTCTTCTTCTCTCGTCCTTCCTTCTGTTGTTCTTCGCTTCTCCCCTTCACTACTATATATATATATATCTCTCTTCCTCCTTGTCTCTCGTTGCTAACCTATATTCTACTTCCTCCCCTTTTTTCTCTCTCTATCACTTTTTCTCCCTACCCCTCGCTGGTCACATGTGTCTGGCTACTGCCTCCTTTCTTATCTTGGCTACTGCCAAGCCAGCACGAACTTCTTCTCTCTCCCTTCCAGTTCGTCTCATCACAGCGTTCAATATACATATATATTTTTTCACGTCTGGCCCTACTAACCCTTCTTGTTTATCTTCACTGTTTCGTTTTCCTGTCATGTATTCTGTTCGCAACGATATTCCTCCTCATTACAAATTTAGTTTGTTTCTGAGGGAAGAGCCATTCTAACAATGCGTCCTGCCCTAACTCTTCGAAACGCTTAGTTTTAGAATGGTGCCAGCCGATGACGGAAATGTTCTCTAAGTGGCCTGTGTGTTTTCTGTACTCTGTTAATGTTCTGTTTCTCATTTTGTCCACGTTTTTTTTGTGACGTCTTGTACCCAGATATGCATCTACATATACATGTAGATGTAGGTATGTACCTACATGTTCGTATATATGCATATACTCACATATTATTTGTATTATATATATATATATATATATATATATATACATATACACGTACACACACATACACACACCACACACATGCACACACACACACACACACACACACACACACACACACACACACACATATATACACACTAAAGTTGGAAAAATATTTGATATAACTGCAAACAATATTTCATGAATTTTCAACTCTAATGCTGACGACGCCAAATCTAGAGAATCGGGTGGCTGATCAACCAGCTCAAAGCCCCAGCGCTGTACTGCAGCCATTGAAAACAAGGATTTGTGTACTAGACATCACCGTCACTACTATCACCGACGTCGAAATCGCCTCTTATCCCTATGGGATGATACAATAAAGTTCTAGTCAAGTTTCTGAGATCGATATATTCAATTTTCGCTTCTTTCAAATTTCTGGCGTCATACCTATGTTACAAATATTGTGTCGATTTAATTAGTTTTCTTACCATAAATTGTTAGCCTATTGAGTTAATGTATTTAGATTAGAAAAAATATCATAAATATATAATAAATCAGCTATTAGCGATATTTGTAACGAAGAACAATTAATATATCCAGCTTAAATTAGATATGTTGTCTGGATAGGCTCTAAACTGCTATTAACGTCCACACATACAATCTCATGTTGATGACACGTGCTCATTAAGTAATGACTATATCGGCTGATGAAGTGATCGTCTGCAACGGGAGATGGCTTTACCGTATCAAAGGATTTCAACGTTTCGCCAACGTGAGAAGGTATCTTTGAACGTTAATAACAGTCTAAAGGTAATCTAGACAATATATCCAGTTTAAGTTAGAGTTGCTAATTATTATTCATAACAAATACTACTGTTGTTGCTAATAGCTAATTCATTCGTTACTCACCCGCTTTTTGCGTCATCACTTGCTGTTTTGCTTATTATCATAATATGATTTTTCGTTCTGGTATTCTGTGCAAGGCTGGGCCGCGACTGATGATCTATAGTCACAGTAAAATCATGTGAGACGTTAGTGTCATTCACTGGTGCAGGCGATCATTTCATTGGTCGATGCAGTGAGTGCTTAAAGAGCACGCGTTGTCAACATGAGACGGTATTTCTGGACGTCAATAAAAATTTAAAGGCGATCTGAATAGCACATCCAGTTTAAGTTGGATGTGTTAATTATTAAAAGTATAATACATGTGTGAATATATATATATATATATATATATATATATATATATATATATATATATATATATATATATATATATATATATATATATATATATATTTGTAAATTAGAAAATGCGTGTGCAAAAGTGCATATTCGTGTAAAGACCCATTGATAGCGCTTACGTACATTCAGGCGGGGAAAGACTTACTGCTGCGGAAAAAGTACCCGGGAGAAAATTCTCCTCCTAGGCGACATGTGTGAAAACACATGGATTCTCGAGGGTCTTACATATGACTTTATAAGAAAATGATTTATTGAAGGCTGCTTCATGCGACTTTACATGCATACATACATACATACATACATACACACCACACATATATACATAAGAAGTATTCATTTTTACTGTCACTGTTATAAGAAGGAGTATAATGAAAAGAAGTTGGAAATGCAATTGAAATAGTTAAAATGATTTATTTACGTGAATCGGTTTCACGATGACATGATTTTCAAAAGTAGTGGAAGAGAGGTGTGTCATGCTCTCTCATGGCTCTCTCGACTCTGAGTGAAATTTCACAATTCGATCACTTTTATGGAGCTTATGGCTCAAATTGCAGTTGGGTAAGATTCAATTTGACTGTTTGAAGTTGTCAAGAAATCAGGCAATTTGGTTACTTCTCCATAACCTCTGTATATGAGCATCATGTGATTGTATGAAGGATAATTGTATCAAATGACCGTCTAATCACCTCTTACGAGCTATGTCCGGGTAGGTTACGAAACTGTATTGCATGTACAATAATTTAGCCAAAAGTCAAGGCTGTAGATGTGGCCCTATGAAAAACAGTTTGCTTCAATGGCTAAAAAGCAAAGGGAAATTGCTTGTTAGTATGCGAGTGAGATTAGATTGTGTCTGCATGTATGTGCGTAGATGGTTGACAACGTGTTTGCACATGAGAGGAAGAACAACATTTGCGTATTACCTTAGAAATTTAGTGGTTAGTAAATGCATCTCCGATATGTTGTTAACATTTATCCAGTCGTTTATACATCTGTTCATATCTGATTTGTAGTTTAAGTTAAATAACTGATGAAATAGAAAGACTTGGACTTTAGTTGCTGGTAGGTCTATATGCTCTCTAAGGGGATTTGCCTATTCTTTTTTGGTTTGTGTAATTTCGACGATGTCTACCCGCTCTGTTTCGAAGATTGAGTTTCGTTTGTCCAACGCATTCTTCGCGATCTTCTTTTCATTTAATAGCATGAATTAAAGGTAAATTAAAGTTTTGTTTACGAAAAGGTAAAATTAATTTTCCCAGTGAAAATATGACATGATTTAAATTTATAAGATGTATCTTTTATAAAACTGATGGTTGTATTTAGGTCAAACACACTTACTTTTGTACATTTTCTCAATAAACGCACAAAAGAAACTGTTATAAACATTGTCGAGTCTTTTTTCATAGAATTGGTTAGTCTTTTATTTTGATTATTTTGCAAAATTCAAATACCTTTAACATTCTTGTGTCTTACTTCAATAATGGTTTGCCTCAATTAATGCTGTGTTTCTATATTACATGGGTTTTGTGTTAAGAGTAACGTAGAGTATTCGCTGTACCCAAGTCTTTTGTTTTTCGGAATTCTTGAATGTCTATCGCTTTAGCATATTTTATTCCATTACTAATTAGCATTGTTTGGCTTTCATCTTTCAAGTAGAATTCATTGTAATTTTTGGAGTGTTTTATTCTGTGTTCCAAAATTCGAATTCGCTGATCATATTCTTCGTATTGTATGTATGTATGTATGTATGTATGTATGTATGTATGTATGTATGTGTTTGTATGTATCTTTCTGTCTGTCTGTCTGTCTGTTTATATACATAAATACACACACACGCATATATATATATATATATATATATATATATATATATATATATATATATATACGTATACATATATGTATAAATATACATACATGCATAAATATAGATATAAATACATATTATATACATATATATATACAAGCGTATATATATGTATGTATGTATCTCTCTCTCTCTCTCTCTCTCTCTATATATATATATATATATATATATATATATATATATATATATATAGAGAGAGAGAGAGAGAGAGAGAGAGAGAGAAAGAGAGAGAGAGAGAGAGAGAGAGAGAGAGAGAGAGTGCGAGAGAGAGTGCGAGAGAGAGTGCGAGAGAGAGAGAGTGCGAGAGAGAGAGTGCGAGAGAGATACATTTATGCATTTACATGTGTATATGTGTGCGTGACTATATATATTTGTAGATATATATGATACGTTTTAATACAAGTGGAGTGGTAGCTATAAACCTTATCTTTTAAACAATCGACTGAATAATTTATATGATTGTATTAAATATAACAGTTTGGCAGAAATCTATGTGCTTGCCAACCTACGAAAATAGTGATCATATTTACTTCACATTCCATTATATGGTTTTAAAAATGGTTAATGTGTCTTAGATAGAAAGTAATGAGTTGATCAGCCCTCGGCAAAATGACAGAATTATCATTCTGGGAAGGCTTTTGTCTATAACTAGATCAAATGTGGCTAAATGATATTTACAACATGAAAGTAAAGTAACTGAATTTCTATTATTTAATTCGTACGAAGTCAAATCCGCAAGAAATGCACAATATCGTCATAATAGAGAATGAGACTTTAACTTCGTGTACGATAAGTTAACGGAAGGGATATAATTTAGCTATTTTTGACAAGAAATTGACACCAATTCTCTCTGAATGAAGTTCTTATCTTAAAAAGATATATGTTTGGTGGTTATTAATAGAATGATGATATACGAGACGCAAAGCTATTGAAGTTAAAATACAAAATCTCGACATTCAGCCGAAAATTAAATTATTGCCTGATATAGCGTCTGATCATTGTACTTTATGTTTGCTGATCTCAAGCTGATTATCTTGTCAACATTATTTGGATTTGATCAGTTCAGCCGATGAAACAGTTTTTAGTTTGAAAGGATTGTTTCAGTATTTATCTCTATCACGACTAGAAAATCTTAAGTTAACTCGAACTGTCTAAAACGGAGATTAAACTTGATGCAGGTAAATATAACGCATCACAAATTCAAAGTACCAAGTACTAACAATGAAAATAACTAAGACACTCAGAACCAAATAACAAAACAATAAAATACACATCTATTTAAAAGACAAACAGGTAAACAAATTAACAGTATCTCATTGAAGTGCTTCATTAAGATCAATAATTTAAGAACTCAGAATATGTAATGAATCAGTAAACATCAGTAAACAAAATGTAATGATATAAACACTTCAATAAAATATCTCAAAATGTTGCAGTAATCTGTCTGAATGACTTCTAAAATAATTCACTAATTTTAAATAATATGGAGCATAATTTCCTTCATTGACCCGTTTAACAAATACAAACATTTAAATATGAGACGATACGGTTTTTGTCCAGTCTTATTGATTGATTTCTACAATGTCGACTTTGGTATCACAGAATTTACTGAAGCTGTGAAGTTTAGATGTTTATATACGACGACTGAAAAAAATATATATTTTGTTGTTTTTCTAAACTACAGTAATAACAAAATATTTAAATATATATAATAGGAAAGCTCAGGGTTACGTTGCACAAAAAAAGCAATTCAAATACAGGGCATTTGAAAGCAGAATCAACTCTGCACTAAGCGAAACGCAACAGAAATATGTTTACGTAAATAATATTTTCTCAGATACCGTAGGGTATAATAGAAGCGTAAACGTCTGACCACATACGCACAGAAACATTCTATTGTTTTCATTCGTCCGCATATTATTACTCAAGTATTTTTCCGATATCAATATAAAAATATGTAGGACAACTTGATTTTACACGCACATTACACACACAAACATACACACACACACGCATACACACACACACACACACACACACACACACACACACACACACACACACACGCGCACAATATGTGCGTGTGCATGTATGTGATATGTATGCGTGTATTTACAAATACATTTGGACATATTGGAAACAGGTCTTCTTTTCGATATGTTTTCACTAGGCAATTGTGTTCTAATTTTATCTATATTTACGAATATCTTCATGCTAGCATTGTGCTGTACTATGAATAATTCTTACGATAATAGACGTATATTTTTTGCGGAGAATTCTGTATATATAAGTATGGTGTTTACTAAAGTTTTCCTCTCTAGTTTTGGCTTTCATCGTGTGACGGAGTGCATTCAAGTCGATCCATGTTGGAAGCGTGTGGTAAGACCGATACGGAGAGTCGAATTTACTCGACAAACATGACAGCAGCTGAGATGAAGCTAAATATTTTCGCGTTTAAAATAATAAACTAGCGCTATTAATGTACTATACACACACACACACACACACACACACACACACACACACACACACACACACACAGACACACACACACACATTTATTTATTCTGTTATTCTTTTAGTTGTTTCAGTCATTTGGTTGCGGCCATGCTGGAGAACCATCTTAAGAAACAAATCGACACCAGGACTTATTCTTTGTAAGCCTAGTATTTATTCTCTCGTTCCCTTTTGTTGAACTGCTAAGTTATGGACACGTAAACACACCAACATCAGTTGATAAGTGATGGTGGGGTAGGGGGATAAACCTAGACATAAACACACAAATGTATATATATATATATATATATATATATATATATATATATATATATATATATATATATATATTTAAGAGATGAGGAATTACGTACATTATTTACATTTGACGAATATTTGTCCTCATCTTGTTTGTTGTTAACACAACGTTTCGGCTGATATACCCTCCAGCTGTCATCAGGTGTCTTGGGGATATTTCGAACCTGGGTTCTCATTCCTAAGGCAGAAACGTTAGTACGCCGGACGAAATGCTTAGCGGTATTTTGTCTGCCGTTACGCTCTGATTTCAAATTCCGCTGAGGTCGACTTTGCCTTTCATCCTTTCGGGGTCGATAAATTAAGTACCAGTTACGCACTGGGGTCGATGTAATCGACTTAATCCCTTTGCCTGTCCTTGTTTGTCTCTTCTATGTTTAGCGTTTTGTGGGCAATAACGAAATAATAATAATAATAATAATAATAATAATAATAATAATAATAATAATAATAATGATAATAATAATAATAATAATAATAATAATAATAATAATAATAATAATAATAATAATAATAATAACAACAACAACAACAACATCAAAAATACCTGAGGAATGAGAACCCAGGTTCGAAATTTCCTCAAGACACCTAATGAAGGCTGGAGGGTATATCAGCTGAAACGTTGTGCTAACAAACAAGATGAGGACAAATATCCTCAACTGTAAATAATGTATGGCGGTGCATCAGCATGGCCACAGCTCCGAGCTGAAACAACAAAGAAAAGAAATTTATGTATGTACTTATATCTATACGTATGTATTTATATATATATATATATATATATATATATATATATATATATATATATATATATATATATATATATATATATATATATATATATATATGTGTGTGTGTGTGTGTGTATGTATAGACACACACACACACACACACACACACACACACACACAATATATATATATATATATATATATATATATATATATATATATATATATAAACGACGGGCTTCTTTCAGTTTCCGTCTACCAAATTCACTCATAAGGCTTTTGTAAGCCCGAAGCTATAGTGGAAGTCATTTGCCCAAGGTGCCACGCAGTGGGACGGAACCCGGAACCATGTGGTTGGAAAGCAATTTTCTTATCTCACAGCTACGCAATTCGATCTATGGTGTTGCTCAAGGTGTCGATAAAACGCTTAACTTTACAGCGTCTCTTCAGATCCTAATGTCCGGCGGCTTTTACTCTACTTCCTTATAACTTGGTGTGTGCTTCATTTTC
The DNA here is from genome assembly GCF_046866305.1 of Octopus bimaculoides. NCBI lineage: Eukaryota > Metazoa > Mollusca > Cephalopoda > Octopoda > Octopodidae > Octopus > Octopus bimaculoides. The sequence goes on along the minus strand of NC_142930.1, from coordinate 58,724,366 downwards.
GGATTTATGAGTCTTGGGCGATATATATATATATATGTATATATATATATATATATATATATATATATATATATATACATACATACATAGACACACATACACCAACACACACACTCACAAGCACACACACGCATATATATATATATGTGTGTGTGTGTATATATATATATATATATATTAGCAGATACTGCCCAGTACTCACTCACATACATTCGTATAAGCATTTATACTAAGAGATTGGCTAAATAGTTGAGTCAACCCTCTCTGATCACGTTTCCCGTTTTCGTGAACAACAGAGAGAACACAATACACGGACTATAGTATGATTACGTCACTTAGGATTTATGCCATCGTTGACTGTAAAATGCCACTAGATAACCTCTCACTATGCAGTTCACATCATACCCTCACCACCGTCACATGAGTTTACTCATTCGTATCTAAAAGAAACTAGATTTCTTTTCTTCTGTGGAGCCACAACAATTTTTAAACATTAGATAAATTCTTAAATTTAATGACGTACACATCTTATCTTTATTTTATCTTTAGTTTTATCGCACTTGATTTTATTCCATCACATTTGATTTTGTTGGAAAATTTGAAGACACTGTGTACAGACAGACTATAAAACAATTTCCTAATTTCTTCTGACTAACGTTATTTTCATTATATTATTCTGTACACTGCGAAAAACGTTATTCACATATATATATTTAAATATTATACACACACGCTACACACAAATATGCACGCACATATGTGTACACGTAAGCGCTATAAATAAGTTGTATTACGCTACATATTTACAATGGTGGTGACTAGTTCATAAAAATACCATATATTAAAGTTTAGGTGAGTAACCTAACATTTTGCAAGTGATGTAAAACAACTCGTCCGCTCAATATTCACCTTATGCCCTTCATTTGCATTTCTGTTCACTAATGATTTGACAAGTTGTAATTCATATATTGCATTGATCTGCTCTTGAAGATTAAAATCAATAACTAAAATAAATTATGAGAAACATATCAAGGAGAAAGTTATGAAACCTTTAAATGTATTCATAGTAATAATAGATATGATCTCATTACCAACGTTGATAAATGTGACAACAATCTATTCTGTGAAACAGAAAACATTATACATTATGGTAGGTAAATATCAGTTCATACAGCGAGAATTTGAAACTGAAAAGACGGTATTCATCAAAATCAATAAATCAACATTATCATAAACCTGTTAAGTCCCGACATATTCAGTCACTTCATAAGCGTTCAACTTCCACATTCAGAGATTGTCAATATGGCTGTCATTAACTGAACATGTTTATGAATGGTACATATTTGCTCCCACTCACTCAATGGGCAATGGCCATATTTTATAAATATAAATACACCACAAAGTTTTGGCCGCTAGGAATAATTGGTAAGTTGCTTTAATTGAATTAAGGGATCATTGCAATACAATTATTATTGTTGTGAATGTATTATTCCTCCGTGTCTCTGCTACAGTGTTTGTCTTCTTAAAAGAAGGAACAAGTTCACATGCTTGTTTAATTAAATGTACAGGCTTGAATTTATCGTATTCTGCGACACATGTTTACAAATAGATGGACTCTGCTGCTTGTAGATTAGGTGTCTTCACATTATCATATTTGTATGTGAAACATACGCTTGTAACTCGCTGTGAGCATGGAACAGAATGTTATTGCGATAGTTTAAGCATTCTACGTTCTTTTATATATGACTTATTACATGGATTTTATACTTCCTTTTACTCGTAGGTGCAATCCGCCACTGTGTCATTTGTGTTGATGTGACATGATTATTCTGCCTTATATCATTTACTGCAGCAAATATTGAACAAGTATTTACTTCCAGAGACTTACAGTCTTGACACCAACGGCTACAAAAGCTGAGCAGTGAAAGGCAAAGTCAGTTAGAAAGTGAGAGTGACATTTAGAAAGTGGGGAGAAACAGAGGAAGAGAAAAGGACAGTGAGAGACAGTTTCGAGAAAAAGAGAAGTGAGTGAGTGAGAGAAAGTGAGACATAGAGAAACAGAGTTGAAATAAAGAAAAGGTGGGAAGAAGAGGAAAAGAGTTATATCTGGCTAGTACAGGAGACCTGTAGACAATTATAAGAGAAGCAAAGCACACGAGATGACGGAACACGATAAAATGAAGGTTGTATATAATTGAAATTGAATAATCAGATTAGTTTATGTTGATAATTATCGTCGAGTATCTTAGCATTGTATATATGGGGAAAATAATCAATATGTGGACATATATATTTTAGTGCTATAAAATTAGCTGTCGCTTCTGCAGAATTCTATGAAATGTTTTCCACTGGAGAAGAGAATAATATTCTGTGACAATATAGTAGAGCAACTATATATTGCAAATTATATTGGCTGAAAATGATTCATGACACTTTTTCTCCATGTAAAAGCCATTGTCAACTGATGAAGCATAGAATAGTCCAGTCCACTATACTATGTTGGTAGTGTCCCATAGAAGGAAATATCTCTGCTGTTGTCAATTAGCTGCAGTCAAAGATCAGATATCCCCACTCACTAAGTATGTAAATTATTTTGCGGTATTAATTCTGGTTTCAATCAAAATAATCTCCTCTCCTTTTGAGGGTCATGAACTATTACCTCTTTATTCATGGATTTTATTTTCTTTCATCCGTTGAGAAGTAAATTTCAATGAGAAAGATGCACAAAAACAAAATGTGTACGATATTGAATACATTACCTCTTAACTCGCGATGAATCATAAAAAGGCAATGAAAACTGATTTCATTATATGTTTAGACAGTCTGTAGCCCTCTAATTTACACCTTGTGCAAGTGACGCCCTTTCATTCGTGCAGAGCAAAGAGCATTGATAAATTATGTATTCTGTTGATTATGACAAACTTACACTACTTGATCTAAGTTTAGTCACAAGTGACTACGAAGTAAAAGCAAAATTTATTTGTTGGAATTAGCTGTCATCTTCAAGTAATTTTACTTTAACACGATTAATTTATTTAAATATAAAACTAATTCCCAGATATAACATTTCAAAACTAGAGACAAGCTGAAACAATTAAAATCAACAAACATCATACAGAGAAGCAATAAGAAGCCGACCATTCTCTCAGAATAACCAAAATCGAGTAGTTTAAGTAAACAAAATTATCTATAGAATCTAAGTCAACTTTTACTTCATACATACTTATAATATCCCTTATTCATAGTCATACATAAGCATGTACACACACGAACACACTTACACGCACGTATATATATATATATATATATATATATATATATATATATATATATATATATATATATATATATATATATATAAATTTATATGACGAATCTTTTATCTTTATCACTTAGTATATCTACTGTGCAATAACATTCGGTTCATTATTTTGCTAAACGAACTAATTATCAATAAAAGATAATTTCAAAGACTATTCGGAGACAGATAAATTTTTTCACACACAAAACATCACTGTCTCTATTTTATATACTTGATCCTTGGGCAAACTTCAGTGGATAGATATATTTGTATTACGATCTAAGATGACACAAATACGCGCCCCTATGAGCAGACACAGTAATTAACTCTACATCATGATCAGACTCACTTTTGACTGTTTAGGCTCCTAGTCTGTCTAATAATGTTTATGCAAAAGTTGTCTTCATTCGTATGATGTTCTAAGATATAAGTATAGGCAACTATATTTTATTCTTAAACAAACTTACATTTTAAGTTAACTTGAATTTAAATGAATATTTTTTTAATATTCCTTCAAATGTGATGCAGATAGAGAAAAAAAAAAGAAGGTAAATTTCCAGCAAAGCGGCATAATAAATTCCAAGATGAGTAATGTTTGCTTTCAGAGTTGTTTACCGTGCGATCGGTAAGACTGTTACAAACACACATAACCTCTCTTAAATTAAATATATAAACGTCATATGCAACCGAAAATAATATTTGTCAAAACCGTTTCATGCTTTGTGGTGTGGTGACTGTCTCCTAGTAAATTAAATCTTTAACATGGTTCACTTTCTTGTTCAAGGGCTTTCAATTGATTTGCAACTAGGATATACGTCACGCATTTTCATTTTCTGGGCTCACATAGATAAAAAACATTATCTCTTTGGTAGAGGAATATGTTAAAAATACATTTGGCTAGACTTAATTTCACTAATGGAGTAAAAAAAACAATACGTTGTTTTTGATGTGATTTGTTTGTAGGGTGGAAAGTAGTCTCGTGGAAAGAGGTGCATTTTTGACATTTACAGACGCTCTGCGACTCACGAGATTGAAACAATTGTTGTTCAGTCTGAAAATATGCAAGATGAAGTCTTCACTAAAAAATTAGGAAAGAAAGAAGGGAGGATGATTAAGTTCCAGGATAGCGAGATCGAAAAAAGATTATTTAGTGATGTACAATATAGTTTCCTTGATTTGGACAATGCCTAAGCAGATAGCCTAATTGAAGAAAGTTTATTTGTTGTTGGAAATGATGTCTAGTTTGCGTGTTTTTAATACATGTGTGTGGAAGGTTGCAGAAGAGGGAACAGTGTTAAGTTGCAGCAATGAGGCCCTTGCTGTAATAATTGAAGTGAGTAGATACTTTAGCTTATCCTTAAAGCACACATCAGAGTTTAGTGTAAGAGACAAAAATACTCTATCATCAGCATACATTGTGATGAAGTGAGATCTGACAAACTTACAATTTTAAGGTATTTGGAAAGGATACAACCCATAGCTGGGAAATTTTGTTGAGACATTCGTGCGTCAAATTCCATCATAATGCATTGCTGATGTGAAGTGCTGTGACATTGTTTTCGGCATCGGAGAGGAGACGCAGAAATGATGATGATCTTTATGGAAAATAAGACACTTACATGCTTGGAGAAGGGAGTTGACGATTACTCTCATCATCAAATCTTGAAAAAGAGAAGAATAAATGGATAGTTGAGAGGTCTAGAACTCCTTGGAAATTTTCGGTGCGACGAAAAGGAGATTGTTAGGGGCGGTAGTGTCGATGATTTCAAGCTACCAAAGAGTTTTCATGTGTGTAGATTGTAGTAGTGGATGCAAAGGCGGCATCTTTCAAATCATGAAAATTCTTACAGAGTCACCTTTCTTGTACTGACGATCGAACAATGATACTCTCGGCAAAGAAACAAAAATAACGAGAGCGATTTGGGTAGCGAAAGAGTTTGTAGACATTGTGATAGTTGGGATGGTGAGTAAGATCCATTTGGTTATTATGATGTAAGTTTCTGTTTACTGCTGTATTTACAGGTTAGCTATGTGTGAACTACGTGACAGACTTGAGATATGGGAAGAGACATACCTAAAAACATAATTTCTGCTAACGTTCATAGCATTGTCATGTACAATAGGAGTGATGTCCATTTACATGGTGTATAAGTGGTGAAATTCTGACTAGAAATGCCATAGTGTTCAGGATAATTTCAGAGGTGATAATATTCTGTTAAAAGCTAATTTTAGAGGTGAGAACTAGATACGTGTAAGTTATGATACTAACTGTTCCAGAGCACTCATGAATGCAAAGTATTCGTCTTCTATTACCAGCCGAAAGGTGATATCCAATAGGTGTTGTGACATTTAAAATTGTAGAGAGTCATGGCTACAGTGAAGCTCAGAAACTGTCGAACAATTACTTAGAAATAGAAATGGAGCTGCACAAGCTACAGATTGATTTAGAGGAGTGAGGATGGGAAATTTTGATGGAAAGTAACCGAAATTTTAAATGATGTGCAATAAGAGAGAATTGGCAGGGTGAATGGATTTTGCCAATGATTTGATGCTAACATTTAGACTAAAGCTGGCACCTTGTATGTAACCTTGAAAGTTGAGATGGACAGTATATAAAGGCAAGATAATTAGCGTGCTTAGTGTGGTGTTAGTAAGATGTAGTAAGTTAGAAACAGGTCCATGAGTATTTACAACGAGGAAGAATTGCTGAAATATTACACAATTTTAATACTAAGGTTGATAAACTAGCTGGTTAGATTAAAAATTGCTGTCACAAAGAAGAGTATAAACAATTTTGCTTGGTGTGAATATTTAATATAGTTTGTGCTTTCAAATTTAATCTTAATCAATTTGTGTCTTATAGAAAATTAACAAATATTTCACGCCTGTCATGTTTACAAAAAGATAAAAAGAATAGTATAAAAACAATCTAAACACGAACAAGATAGAATTACATTTTTCACCTGTTTCGTTATATGTCATGTAATATAGTTAACTTCTTTTTCGTATACCATCTCATTTCCCTTTTATTATTTAAAGATATCTATCTATCTATCTATCTATCTATCTATCTATCTATCTATCTATCTATGTGTGTGTGGCTGTTCGTCTGTCAATTTATATATGCACACACACACACACACACACACACACACATTCCATCTTCCGTCTTTCATTTACCACACACACACATATATATATATATATATATATATATATATATATATATATATATATATATATATATATATATATATATATATATATATATATATATATATATATATATATATATATATATATATATATATATATATACATATATATATATATATACAAACATACATACGTACACACACTCATACTGATACACACTCGTATGTGTACCTCCTTACCTTCTTACTTGCTTAGGGTTGTCTGCTGAATTCATTAATGATGATCTCTTTCATTACAAATCTTTTAATGATTCTACTTCCCAAACTTCGTTGCACAGCTACGTTTGCAGACGGGAAGAGTGAATATTTGGTTAGAGAAGCTAGGTATTAATCAGCAATGCATGCTTCTTTTTACACTTCTACCGAGGGTACTAAGTGCAGTGTTACTTCACATCTTCAGTCTCCCTCTAAGAGTGAGAAAGGCAACACGAATATTTTGTAACAATGTCTTTGAAAAGCTCTTTTAATCCTCCACCCAGATAATGACTGTGGTGAAACTGCCTGTTGTGGATCCTGCTGGTGAGGTGAAAGAAAGATATGTGCAACACATATCCAAGTTAACTAGTTGGTGGTTGAACCATGTGCATTCGATGTTGATTTAACCGGAACACAATGACGATGTTGGTTTGAGGAAAGCTTCTTTTGTCTAGTGTTATACTGGCTATATATTATCCATCCATTGCACCAACACAACGGAGTTGAAATACAGTGTATACGGTAGATGAGGATCTGGATTTGGAGGCTGAGATAATTTTCTTCTAGAAAGCTCGTCTTTCTGAATATCTCAAAAGCTACGGAAGCCTTTCCTAGGATATTAGAATCGTATTCACTGGCGACCCTAAGAAAATTATGCTAAGTATCTGAAATGGGAGGATATGGTTAGTTTTTGCTGTTTTACAGGAAAAGCAAGGAATGTGAGAGTAGACTATTGTTGTATTGAGAGATGACTTCAGATTCACAATTGCTAACTCTCAGGCCAATTCTTTTAGAAGATGTAAAATCTGCCAAGATGGTGATATGTATTACTTCCGTAATATGAGCTACCAGAAGTCAGTCATCTGCATACTGAAGTTCAATGATGAGTTTAAGTCTGTGCTTATAAATGATTTGTAGCCTTCAAATGATAAAAAAAGTTCCCTGCCGACTCAAAAGTTTACAGTGATTTGCCTTTTTTATGTTTTTGCGAAATAATGTGGTCACATAATTGAAAAATAATGTTTGACAACACAGAAAGAAATATGCAACCTTGTCAGACTTCCAATAAAATTTCGAGGCATAATTTTTGTGTGGAACAGGCGTAGAGGAGTTAGAAATTTTGTTGAACAACTAAACTTTCTGAGAATATCCCAAATATGTTCCTTGTTAACTGTGTTAGAAGCTTTTAATAGCTTCACAATTGCATTGAACACACCATAGGGTATTTTCTTGCATTGCAACAAATATTTATACTTTGCCTTGACCCTTTCAGTAGCCACTGACTGGACAGGCCTTTTAGGAATGACTTTGGTTAAAACACTTCTAACAATGAATAAGAGTGCTACACTTCTATTGCTGGAAGAAAAATGATTGTACTCTTTGTTCTTCTAGATGTTAACGATATTATTACTCTTCCTACGTTGAGATACATGCACTTGATCCCATGTTTATGCATAAAACAAGGATTCTATAGTTCAACCTTAAAAGGATGTCTGCTAGAATATTGTTCTAACTAAGAGTTTTCTTTATATCTCACAATTTGTAACATCCAATGTTTGTCGTTCGTCAATATTTTACATGATTTCTCAATGACTACATAGTGGACAAGTTTAGAAGCTTGTTGAAGTGAGTGTTGTTCTTATATGCATCTAATAACCAATATTTCTGTCGGGAAGTGATGTTTGATGACTTCCCTGCCTCCATAGAATAAGTCGCTGTGTCATAGTCTTTATTGACATCATAAATTTTATGCATGTGATGCATGTATTCAGCATCTGAATTTCTTCAACGTACAATGCACAAAGTGTGGATAAAATTTCACTTGCGAAGAGCTCTCTAGTGTTTGTTTTATAGTGTGTGTTGAGAGATTGTTTAAAATTACTCTGAGCTTTGTGTAAGTCATTCAAGAAATTTTTGAACTTACTAGAATTCTCATAAAACCAGTTCTAATGTCTTCTTAATTTATAATTCGATGCTTCTATTGCAGAATAGAAATCATATGGAAAACCATTTGTCACCAAGCCTGGTTCCAAGGTGATAGTGCATCTGCAGTTTCTAATTTGGCAGCCGGAAAGTGATGATAGTTCTTATAAAAATCAGTATTTTAGATCTTATAGCAATTGAAGTTTTTGATGTGTGGTACATTAGAGCATTGTAAGAAGTGTACTTTAGCCTGTGTTAATATCAAGTGATAATCTCGGCCTACCTCATTGCAGGGCAAGTAAAACACCACTGAGATCAACCGGCATAACCATGATGGGAGTGGTCGCATTTGGGATGCATTCATGAGGTCATGTATTTCTTTCAAGTACAATACGAAATTTGTAAGGTGTAATGTCTCGAGAAGCGTAGTTCCTATCGAAAAATTAAGATGAAAGAACGGTTCTTGTACTATATTTCTTTAGCCTTTCTCAGAAACCTACTTAGTAATACAGCAGCCCTGGCCTGGTGCTGTTCGCATTGAATCCATTGAAATATATGTTTATTGGCGAGAAGAATTTTGACTACAAGTCTTTAGCACAATCAAACTTATTTCCGTTACCAGATAATCCATTATCGCCAAATATGTTAGAGATACAAAACCCTTGATCTATGGTTCATACTGCAAGAGAAATTTAATACCTGTGAACTAGAGTTTTATAGTCACTTTGAGGGTGCATGTTTCCAAGTATCGCTATCCGTGTCATGAAGAAAATAGATTCAGTGAGAAGAGTGACCAAAACTTCCATACAATTGAAGAAGGATGTCAAAAATCCAGTCTTTTGAAAATTGCTGCAAAAATGAGTGCCACAGGTGTTCCCCAAGAAGTGTATTCCTAGCGTTTTTCGTCCTATAAAGATCATTAAATGATAAGTGTTACGGAATATCAACTAAGATAAGATGTATTTCTGGGTCTACGTTATCGCAAGTTTCCCTCTGGATCCCACGTTATTCTCTCTCACCTTAGGTTTGAAGCTGTAATTCACCCAGCTACCGTGGGTGGCTATGAAGACATCCAGCAGAACTCTTCGTGATGGACAGTGTATGTTCTGTCAGAAAAAAAGTTACACATGAAGACTGATTTCTGCTTCGCCATCCACATGCATGAACTAGCCAGCAACAGCGACCTATAAGAAAAATAGTTGAAAGCACTAATTTTGTAAGGCACTACACACACACACACACACACACACACACACACACACACACACACACACACACACACACACACATACAGACACACACACACACACAAACACACACACACACACACACACACCATATATGCACACATTCATATATATACATGCTCACACAAAAATCTGTTTCTTTGTGCGAGAAAAACTAAAACGTTGATTTTCGTGTCCTCTCTAAACGTATTAATGGCAGGGCTTCATAAGAATCTAAAACTCATTGAGCTCTGAACTCACCTAAACTTATTTATATTCTACCTCACTGCATTTGTATGTCATACTTCCAGCAATACACACGATTTGCATTCCAAGAGATTAGTGTAATATTCTGGGATTTATCTTCCATTCATGACAAAAGGTATTTGATATTTATTCATGGTGCTTTATGGAATATGTTGAGATTTTGAAAGAAATATCTCAGCGCAAGGAAATTTAAAATAACATGATAAAATCGATACGAAGAGAAAAACAGATTCTTTTAATAGATTGAACATCTTCAGTTTCGACAGTGAAACTTCGATATTTTACTTCGCTTTCCCCCTAGCATATTATACAGTGCATGATAAACTTAGACTTAATACTTGCACTCTATGCCATATTTTACATGATTATCTTTTTGGCCAGAATTGTAGCCACATGACATTCAAATTGGTTATCGGAAGTTTCTGAAGAGCAGAAATTTTGTAGATTAAGGAGATATAATCGCTTAGTATTTTCATATCAGTTTCTTTACTCGAATCTATCTATCTATCTATCTATCTATCTATCTATCTATCTATCTATCTATCTATCTATCTATCTATCTATCATTCTTTATGTCTGTGTTATCGTCTGCCTGTCTTTCCCAATCAAGCTCTTGAATAACATTCTTGATCAAATTAGCCAAGTAGAGCCGTGTGTTATCGCATATTTCTCCGGGTCGTTTCAGCTGGATTGCCTCGTTAAGCCGGTGCATTCGCTGAAAGTAAAGCTCTGCATTGACCATGTTGTTGTTTTCAAGTATTTCCAAGTGAAGTAACCCTTCCTAATCTTCTGAAATGCAGATAATTGTTTTGTATATACGTAGTTCTGGTTTTGCTCGAACTTTTAGCGGTAGGGACTCAGCCAATCATTGTTCTGTGTGTAGTCTGACGTAAAGTCCTAATTTCCAAACCCGGTAACAATGTGGTAAAAAATCTGCGTCCATACTTGCCCGTTATCGAGCGACCAAACCGGCGCCAATAGAAAAGTATGTCGTTTTTGTTCAGAGTGTGTGGTCCCCACGCATTAAGTTTTTGTACCTAAGCTATCGAGGGAAGGTGACGGGCAACGGTATCATGACAACATACAGTCTACTTGACCACATAGTGGATTAGCGCGGATCCTCGGGGATGGGAGTTCAAAAACAATTCTCATTGAACTGAACATATGCAGAGAGGTAGGGTTGAATTTCCTCTCATTTGGAGCTAAAAAACATTTTTGCGTAGTTCCTGCGGTAATGGCAGATGAGGAAGTTGGTACATATGTGCATGTATATATATATATATATATATATATATATATATATATATATATATATATATATATAATGGTAGTCTCTGGTAGTCTGAGAAGGAACAACCTGTACGATCGTTTGTTTATAGTTATCAAATGTATGTGCTGTCCATTATCTTACTCTCTCCATCAAATCGACGCTACTCGAATAGATCCCCAGTGTACCACATGCCATATATCGAAGTGATTGCAGCAACGTGAGATGAAGTGTTTTGCTCAAGAACACAATATACCACCTGGTCCAGGAATTGAAATCACGATCTCGCTGTGTGGTGGAACACCTTCTTAATAGGACATGCACTCACTCACACACACACACACTCACCCTACACCCAGATCCACATATGCACATATACATTTAAAAGAATAGATAGACACATATATAACAAACTATAAAAAAAAACGAATGAAAGTATATGAAGTACGTACACGAGAGGTTCTTGTTTTATCGAGATAATCTCTGCTCCAGAGATGGTAGAACAATCGCTTTGTGGTAATCGAGACGAACTAAAAATGAGGAGGTCAAATAGTCTTGAGAAAAAATAATTTGTTAAATCTGATATGCCATTGAAGAAAAAAAAAACAAAAAAAAACAATCTGAGTGTCTGGAAATAAAAAGAAGAGAACTTCAGAAAGGTGATTTTGATCAATAGGCGTCATTAGCACAGCATTTGTCTTCCACACGAAATGCACGAGCGACTTCCCTCAACAAAACTTTATTCACAAATCGGAGACTGTGCAGAAGAATATCTGTACCGCTTACTGAGTAGTTAGAGAGATCTTAGAATTTCTTTCTAAAATGCTCATCATATCTATGCAGCTACGTATTGCTTATATATATATATATATATATATATATATATATATATACTAGCAGAAATACCCGGCGTTGCCCGGGTTAAAGAGAATAATGAAATCTAAAAACGCCGTCTAGACTACGCATCATCTTTATATATAGAGATGTATATACACACACGCACCCAAACACACGTATATATATGTATATCAATATAAATATATGAAAGTCAATGACGTTTCGTAAAAGAAGGTGATCATGTACATACTTTCTTGCTGTTGTGATTATAACACCTCGTTGTAAACAATGTTCCTTGTTTTCCCTTGTGGAGCATATACAAATAGGTTTTTTTTGCTGCCCACTCTTGAGCAGCCAACATACAGTTGTCCATGTGAGAAGCAGGGCTCTTCCAAGAGAAGACCAGCTACAGACAGTGTTTGACCCTGAGATTTGTTTATGGACATGGCAAAAGTCACACGAAGGGGGAATTCTAGTCTTCTGAATGTAAAAGGAATGTCTGCTCCTGATGGAGTAAGAGGAATTCTTGGAATGAAGACGTCATCCCCTTTTGCACATCCAGAAAGAATGGTAGCCTCGATAACATGTGACATCATTTTCTTTATCACGAGTCGTGTTCCATTGCAAAGTCTTGGTGGTTCCAGATTGCGGAGCAGCCTAACAGGCGTTCCAACTTTAAGTGATAATATGTGGGGAGGTAGTCCTGGAGGCTCCAACGAATTGAGAAATTCAGGAGGATAGTTCACCACTTCATTTGTATCTGGAACTGTATCAGCAGACTTGTAAGTTTGAAGATTGCCGGGAAGAGAATGCATCAGGTGTTGATTAATTTTTGTAACAGCTACGTTTTTTGGAGCTAATATTGCTCTTTCACATAGCCAATTGTGATTTTGGTAGTTTTGTTTAAAGTTGGGAAAGACTTTGTGTTTGAGGTCATCTACAGAATTAACAACATAACAAAATGGCCGGAGGTCTGCAACGAAATAATTTTACTCAACACTTTGCAAGTGAATCAGTGGAGGCAAAGATGCGTCTCATTTACTTGACAATTTATGCACCACATTGCAGAAATCACAATGTAAGTATATCTGAAAGGGTAGTCTTACACTGTTGTACCGTTGAATTACAAATAATGCTCATCTGTTATGTTGGGGTTAAAATTTCATCAACATCAAAAATATATGAATTTTCATGGGAGTTATGGCCGTTATGCAAAGAATATAATTTCCAAATTTCATAAAGATCCATTCAGTACTTTTGACGTAGTTTTGGATAAGAAAACAAATGACTAATGTGTGTGTTTGTGTGCATGTGTATGTGTGTGTGATGGGTGTATATATGTATAGATATCTGTATGCATGTATATATGTATATATGTACATATTCCATGTACATCTATATATATATATATATATATATATATATATATATATATACATCTACACATATGTATACATATACATGTATGCATATAGATCTATATATATATATATATCTATACATATACGTGTACATATACATGTATATGTATACATATACATCTCTCTCTCTCTCTCTCTCTCTTTCTCTTTCTCTTTCTCTTTCTCTCTCTCTCTTTCTCTCTATCTCTTTCTCTCTTTCTCTCTCTCTCTGAAAGTATCTGTCATTACAGTATCGAAATGGTGTACATATACATGTATATGTATACATATACATCTCTCTCTCTCTCTCTTTCTGTCTCTCTCTTTCTCTCTTTCTCTCTCTGTGAAAGTATCTGTCATTACAGTACCGAAATGTGATTGTTTCAGTTAGTGGAATAGTTTCATTTTTAAAGTGAAAGTATTTGACATGAGTGTTTTTGTTTCACTTTTGACACGTAATACTTAAATAGTGGAGGAGATATTACCGTGTGTATGTGTGTGTATGTCGACTCTCTTTCTCTAAATATAAGCGTATATATATATATATATATATATATACCGAATAAATACGCACACATATATATTTGTCTGTCTATATGTCAAGGATTTCATAGAATGTTTATACATCCCTCAATCTTACCTCCCACTCTTCACACACGTTACTCTCTATCTCTTTATATTAATTATCAATCTATCTAGATACCACCATTCTATTTCCTAAATTTACATAACACTTGGATTTCACTTCCATAAACTAATTTTTCTACTTAAAAATGTTAGTTCCAAAAGTGAGCATTATCTTCATCAGACTACTTAGTTACCTCCGTATATAGACAAATTTTGCATCAATGAATATTTCTTTCACGAATAAAATTTGAAGCCAGCTCAACTGTCTTGACTGGTACCTATTTACAGAACACAGAATTTTGACCTCCCTAATTCAATTATATTTGTTATTTTTTCTCGTTAGAAAATCAGATACAAACATTACCAAATCAACTAGCAACTTAAGACCTACACATGCTGAAACTCAAAAACATTATCAGTAAAGCAAAATAACAGCAAACCCACAACAAGCAAATCACTTGCTTTTCTGCGTCCTATTAATGAAAAGAAATCAGTTTTGCAAGAATGCGGTAGCCCGATGATTCCAGGATCCAGGAATAAAGTTACTAGTGCCTGGATAGTTTGGAACTTTCCAATATCTACGATGCCTCCTCTCACTCGCATGTACACGTACACACATGTATATACATACAAACATGCACACATATTCACACACGCGTGCACGCACACACACACACACACACACACACACACACACACACTCATATGGCCGTCCCATGGCGCAACTCAGTCAATGTTGTTAACTGTGATTTAGTTAACCCTACGGCTTTAAAATCTGGCTAGAATTATCTCTTCTCGCTATTTCCCATTGAATACGACTAAAGAACTAGAAACGCATCTAGGAATCCGATAGGAGGCAACACTGTGCAGCTTGGAAGTATGGTGTTTTAACACATTTTACCATAAGTCAGCATTTTTTTCTCCACGGTAACTGCAGTGAATGTGCCTTTAGAAGTTTAAATATGACACAAACATATTTTCCCTCACCTAAATTTCGCTTATGTCTATCTATGCACTAGTTGGCACTGATACTCCTGAATATACACTATGACTGTGTCACACTATGGTCGTAAGCCCTATGCTCTAACTTCTAGGCCATGAACATCGAAGTTAGGGTGCTGGATTTACGACCGTTTGAACATGAGTTCTGGAACAGGTGGCGTGTTTGTCCTTCAGCAATGTAGTTGATTTCATATTGCTCAACTCTCTTCAGTTGAAATACTTAGGAGCTTGGAGCTGTATGCACTACAGCCTTCTCCCTACACCATTTGTTGTATCCTGGATGTTTCGCTGGATGAATGGTTGATGAGAAGCTTGAGAGAATTTCATATATTTCCTCGAAGGCTTCTAAAATAATTATCGAAAGCATAGCACATGTTACCAATTTGCCAAGTCATCATTGCTCATAAGTGACGGTTGTTGAAGAAGAAAGAAAAATGAAAAAAAAATTGATAAAGTAGAAAAATAATTTTATGTAAATCGATGTACATTTTGGTATTTTTCAAATCGTACTAGAAGAAAGGTAGCTTTTTCCAAGTAATTTGCCCTGATTTCTAATTGTTGGATCTGGAGAAGAATTCGGTATTCATAGTCTTTTCAAGGATTCACAGACCTATGAGTCTGATGCCGGTTACCTTCCACTTAAGCTGTTCTGCCTGAAGCTCACTGAGAAGATATGAATAGTGGGATATGAGTTCCAGGGAGCCACGTTTCTTTGGAGGAAGGACTAGGTGGAGTGGTTAATACAGTTGTAGGGTCTTAGACATAGCATGGGTGATGAGAAGAGAAAAAAACTGTCCTTACAATTGAACTCGCTTGCAAATTTAGAAAAACACTAAACGAAACAAAACTACAGATAGAAGTTTTGAGAAGCCAGGCAGGTCCATGTTTATGTAAGACGAACACGTTCAATATGATATCATGTAATAATAAAAATTGCACAGTATGCAAAATGAACGTAAAATGAAATTGTAGAATTAGAAATGAAGTATACCATATGAGATGCAAGGGGGGCACAATCAAGAACTACACTTGAAGTTGTATAGAGGAAATCATCCAGCGACTAGTAGAGGGGGTAGAAGAATACTAGAATTAATAAAAGTGAAATAAACCAACATTCATGCGCTATTAGCAGGCAAACTAATATACATGAGAGTCTACTGAATAACATTTATGAACGAAATATCAATAAACCAGCAAAAACGTTCTATCGAAAGTAAAAGAACAGAATACATACATATATAGATTTGAAGGGTGTCCTCTATCATCAAATATTAAATCAAAACGAAAGAATGCGGAGAAGTATTGTTGTCACAAAAATTTGCAGTAAAAGCACTTATCACTGGTCGATTGTAAAATGTTGTTGCTATTATTACACGAAAATGGAAGTTTACTTATTGCTCCAGTCCAATAGAAAGACATAATGATACTAAACATGGAAGTTTTGTCTCATCGGCCTCACTCCCCTTAGCTTGTTTCATCTGACTATCATCTTTTCAGATCATTATTTAAAAGGAAAACATTTTATCGCGAAGAGTTTAAAAATGATAATGTGCGTCTATTCTCTTCGAAACCTTAAGACATTTATGCCTGAGGGATCAACTATTGGCCAGATAATGGAATTATGTAATTAATAATAAATGGATATATGATTTTGATCAAATAAATCAATTAAGACCACACGAATATTTATTATTCCCCCTTCTTGAAATGCGACTGGATTACATTCAGATCTAAGGTGCAGGCATGGTTGTGCGGTAAGAAGCTTGCTTCATAGACGTATGGTTCCGAGTTCAGTCCCACTGCGTGGAAACCTGGGCAAGTGTCTTCTCGTATACGTGAGGCAACCAAAGCCATGTGAGTGGATTTAATAGACAAAAACTCTAAGAAATTCGTCGTATGTATGTATATATATATATACATATATGTATGTATGTGTGTGTGTGTGTGTGTGTGTGTGTAAGTATGTATCTGTCCCCTAACCATTTGACAACAAATGTTGGTATTTACGTCCCCGTATATACATATATAGGAAAATTTTTGGTTGAAAAGTCACCTAAATTTGAAAAACATGTAATTGTTTTTGAATAAATTTATTTACATATATAGCAAACTAGTTTTAACATTTACAAACTTTTCAAATTTTCAAAAACAAATTTGCCTATACTTTTTCCTGCGTGGAAATACACCTCTTTTGTTATATATATATATATATATATATATATATATATATATATATATATATATATATATATATGTGTGTGTGTGTGTGTGTGTGTGTGTGTGTGTGTGTGTGTGTGTGTGTGTGTCTATCTATCTATCTATCTATCTATCTATCTATCTATCTATATATGTATATATTTGATAAAAAAATTCATAAGGGAAATTTCTATTTCCAAGAATATAATTATTCGTTTATATAAAGGGCATTATTACAGAAAAAAATAACGCCACACAGTGGACTTCTCAAAATAACCACATTTAGTACCTAATGCGAGGAAAAACAACCAACAGAAGACGACCAACTTTCTTTTAAATAAACTTAACTGTGTATCAGCCGATTTCGCGATTACTAGAATGAATCTAGATTTCGTTCATCAGCACAGTATTGTCCCAAAATAAACAGAATTCTCACCTCACCAAAAACGAACACACTACGTATCCGACAGAGTAAAGGGAATGAAGTTTATCTGTATATATCTTCATCAAAGAAGCGGGAATACTTTCGGGTTGCTTCTGGGTACCCATGTGGAGACAGGAATAAAAATTCAACATTGAATATATTCCGTGTATATCTTTGATAAATAAATTCAAAAAGGGATAAAACTCTTTTACAGGAATTTTATCAAGAAGCCAGTGTGTAAAAAAATTCATAAGGGAAATTTCTATTCCCAAGAACATAATTATTCGTTTATATTTATATAAAGGGCATTATTACAGAAAATAATAACGCCACACAGTGGACTTCTCAAAATGACAACATTTAGTACCTAATGCGATACACAGTTAAGTTTATTTAAAAGAAAGTTGGACGTCTTCTGTTGGTTGTTTTCCTCGCATTAGGTACTAAATGTGGTTATTTTGAGAAGTCCACTGTGTGGCGTTATTATTTTCTGTAATAATGCCCTTTATGTAAATATATATGTATATATATATATATGTGTATATATATATATATATATATATATATATATATATATATATATATATATATATATATATATATATATATATATATATATATATATTATATATACATATATATGTATATATCTATCTATACATATGTATATATGCATGTATATATACGTATATATATGTACATGTATATACACACACACACACACACACACACACACACATATATATATATATATATATATATATATATATATATATATGTATACATATACGGGTATATATATATGAGTATATATATATATATATATGCATCCATGTATGTATGTATGTAGGTATGTATGTATGTATCTAACTATCTATCAATATACATATATTTATATATATATATATATATATATATATATATATATATATATATATATATATATATATATATATATAGGGTGCAGTGAATATATTGATGTCTCAATTACGCAAAACTGAAAATAACACTGACAACTCACTTTAATAGGTACATTTACCCAAATTGCATAAAAATATCTTGAAATACTTACGAGTAAATTTATTCAATAACATTGCAAATGGCTTCAACCACGGCTTCTAGACGAATTCGGAATCTTCTGCAACTCTTCTGGGCGCTCTCCTTGTTTAAGTTGGTGAATGCTGTCATAATCCTTGCCTTCTGTTCATCTTTGGTGTTACAAAGAATTTTGCTGCTCTCTCGCTCAACTGCGCCCCACGCATAATAATCAAGGGAGTTGCAGTCTGGAGAATTAGGTGGCTAGATGTTAGGGATGATGTGGTTGCAGAAATTGTCTGACTGCGTGTGTGGCATGGTGCAGAGTCTTGTTGCCAGACATAGGGTCTTCCAGCAGCCACATTCTTGACCCAGGATAGCACTACCTTCTCCAGGCAATTGATGTAGGCCTCCCGTTGAGTCTGAGGCCGTGTGGTAGAATGAATGGAGGCATAACGTCGCCATCACTAGTGATCATTCAAAACAGTGTGAGTTGACTGGATGTTTGATTTTTATCATTGTCGGTACAAGTTTTGAGGACACGGCAAGCCAATGGTTGTTCTGTGTTTACAGCACCTGTTCGTACTGGAGCTTTCGGCGCGAATGCCAAGTATTACAGCATGTTGTTTCCAAGTAGACACAGAAAAAGGACCCTTCATCAGTTATCCGCTATCTATCTACTCCTCATTTCGAGTATTCGATGACATATATATATATATAAATGGAGTTAAACGCAGGTGTTATTCAAATTCTTTTACTTCTGACACATGTTTCGAAGACAACATTGGCTTTATTCCAAAGGAATAACGGGAAAGGAAGCCTATAGAAAGAAGACGAGTAAAGGAAATAAATAAGCAGAAAATTGATAAATGAAAAATATAGAGCGATATGTGAATTAATGTGAATAATGTGAATAATGCGATATGTGAATAAAAGCTTAAAGGCTTGGAAAAAGATAGTGGAAATCAAATGCAAGAAGAAAATCAATGCTCAAATTATATATAATGGTAAATATCACTTATATGAACTAAAAGTATGTTTATGCCAATGTTTACATCGATAAGCACGCTCTATAAACGTGTTTACAAGGGGGTTCTTAGAAAAAAGAATAGAAAATAGTTCAGTATTACAGATTTGGCAAAATTCTTTGCCTTTATCATATGGGAATGGAATGGAGAGAATGAACCTCTGAACAACAAAGTACAAAGCACTAACACACGACGATAAACAGCAAGCATCTATCCCCACTCACCTACGTGTGGTTACGCTGACATATTTCATGCACACTCGCACAAATTATACACATAAACACTAACGAGATAACACAGGATACAACGAAAGTGCTCCTGTTAAAATGTAATACGCATGCACTCACACACATTCCAAATGCTATAAATATTCAGGGAAAACACCAAGAATCTAACATTTAAGATAAATAGAGAAGATGAAGATATCAAGGCATGTAATGGATAACATGGAAGACAATGATGTAAGGACTATGATCAAGTTAACCATTGCTAAGTATTTCCTAATTTGAATGATCATAATAAAAGAATGATGCAAAAATATATTCAGTGTAAATTGTTATTGATAACATGGTGACATGACCTTCTCAAGATACCATCATCATCATCGTTTAACGTCCGCTTTCCATGCTAGCATGGGTTGGACGATTTGACTGAGGACTGGTGAAACCAGATGGCTACACCAGGCTCCAATCTGATTTGGGAGAGTTTCTACAGCTGGATGCCCTTCCTAACGCCAACCACTCAGAGAGTGTAGTGGGTGATTTTACGTGTCACCCTCACGAAGGCCAGTCAGGCGGTTCTGGCAACAGCCACGCTCAAAATGGTGTATTATATGTACCACCCGCACAAGAGCCAATCCAGGGGCACTGGCAACGATCTCTACGAAGGCCAGTCAGGCGATGTATGTATATATATATATATATATATATACATATGTATATATGTATATTTATATATATATATATATATATATATATATATATATATATATATATATATATATATATATATATATATATATATATACATTCATTTGTATATTATATATATAAATATGTATACATACACACACATATATATATACGTATATATGTACACGCATATATATATATACATACGTATATATATATATATATATATATATATATATATATATATATATATATATATATATATATATATATATACATATACATAATGTATATACATATACACGCACACATAAACATGTATATATTAATCCATAGGTATTTGTGTGTGTGTATGGGTGTGTGTACTATGTTCGGTAGTTCCTAAATGTATGTGGGCGATGCCATTATATTTCCCATTAATATATTTTCCTATTTCCGCTATTAAAGCAGTATGAAATAATTTTAGCGATTATTTTTTATCCCAGTCCTTTATAAGAGCAAATATTCAATATTTCTGTAAAACTACTGTGTCTAAAAACGCATTTAATTCTGCAACCAGAAAGTTACAAATGAATGATAATAATTCTATATATTGGGTTATTAGAACATCAGAACACCAATTCCTACTTTCATTCGTTTATATTAACACAAATGATTTTTGGTTTTAGCCCCCTGTAGGTAATAAAGAAATATATATTAACACAAACGATTTTGGGCTGGCTCCCTTTCTTTGGACGGTTGAATATACGAACATCATTTATAGTTTTTAATCTATTTCATATTCCATTCGAAACTTAAAATTAAGTCATCAGGTGAACAGATATTGGATACCCAAGAAAATGTTAGTCTTGCCTACATAGACACTGATAAAATGATCGAATGTGAAATTGTGATTTATTGGTTGATAACCCAAATAACATTTTAACTGAGCATTAAATTATTATGGTGACTGTCTAATCATCGTAAAAAAAACTGGCTATTTTCGTGGCCGATACGATTCAACATGACGTAATATAAGAAATATGACATATTCATTGTTGTTGTTTAGATTCAGGTTACTCATCATTGGATAGACCTATGGTGAAATACTTTCCAGTTACCACCATCCCATCTTATTTTCAGACATTATAATATGTATATATCAAAGATTATGTTATCCTAAGTCCTCTCTTCTTTAAACGAAAAGTATATAACTTGTTTCTATAATATATAGGTTCCAATGCTGATTGCTGTAACTTAATGTTTATGTATAAGTGAAATTCATTACCAAGCTGTTCACTCTTTGAACTTTCGAAAATTACTATCAAAAGAATTTGAATTCTATGCAGAAGAAAGCTCATATTTGTTCTAACATCAAATATGTACAGATGTAATAATTATATTAATAACTCAAATAAAATTTTATCATATTTCACTAACTATGACATAGATTATAGAAATATAATTTTTTTAAACGTCAGATGAAAATAAAATAAGGGAGTTCAATATTTCTAAAGATTAGTAAGTATATTCTGCTTTTAGATTTGTCTGACTGGAAACAATTTTAATGTGTTAAAATTAGCAGGATTTGCTGCATTAAGAAGAAATGTCTTTTGATGAACGTGTGTATGTAAATTCGGTATCGTTTATTTTATGTATGGATATATTTCTATTTTCTCATTTTATTGCCTTGCCTATTTCTTTTCCCTCTCTTTGATAAAGCGTATTACATGAAACGATAGATTGTCATCAGTTTCTTTCATTGGTGTATTTATTTACATTGAATACGTCTATATTTGTTGTTGCGCTTCATATTTTTGCGCTTGTCTCGTCTTTGACTCATGATCATACTAGACATATATGCTGGATTTTATCTCTCTAGATCTCTGTTTCTGTCTCTCTTTATACACACATACACACACACGCACACACACACACACACACACAGACACACACACATATATATATGCAGGCATATATCAAATGAATACGGTAGCTGTGGTAGAACTTCCTAACCTGAAAAATAAAACAGTGCCGCCGTTACATTAACGTTTTAATGAAAACGGGCACGCAGATAAATGTTGGGATAATTATGAGCATTTAAAAATGTAGTAATAGTAATTTTAATATTTAATCTATGAAGATAAGAGATGCAACAGATGAGGATGGATTAATCCATGTTTATATACTGTGCATGTTTTCATTCTTTCATCAACTTTATTTAGTTGTTTGGCTTTACACATTTTCGGTCTAGTGATTTTCTTTTTCATATGCTGAAACTTTGTTATTAGAGAGCATTGTACTTCGCTTGAGGATTGTGTATTGTTTGTAAAGAATAAAATGTTTAGAATGGTACAACAATACACTATAATACAAACAATGGGGTATATACCTGTTTTAATTTAACCATTCATAGTCTGATAATATTTCGGAATAAAATTCCTTCCTCAGATACCCCTAAGAATTGATGGGAGTCGCTGCTATAATAGGTTTGTAATTAGTTATTAGGTGTGTTAAAGAACTTATGATTTCAAAAAGGCGATTAGCAATGTGTAAGTATGAAGATAGAGTGCTTTGTAAAGTGTGGCATTTATAAAATACAAGTTCGTACCCGACCCTCCCCTACATATATGTATGCATATATATATATATATATATATATATATATATATATATATATATATATATATATATATATATATATATATATATATATATATATATATATATATATACATATATATATATATATATATATATATATATATATATATATAAGTATATATGTATACATGTATGCATAATACAAAAATGTATAGGTGTGTTTTTAGTGAAGCAAAGACATAGGAATTGTAACGGAAAGACATAAGGAATCGAAACGGAAAGAGTAAAGAGTAAAGAGTAAAGACTAGAAAAAGCCAATCTGCTAGAAGATTGCAAGGAAATATTAAAATGCATTTAATCTGATGCCTTTGTCTCTATCAGTTTCTTGCCCTTTTGCTACGGAGTAACATTACAAATATATCAAAATTACGGAATTGTACGTGGCTTGAGTACTTATTGAAATTTATACTTAAGAGTGTCCATAGCATTTTACAACTAAGGGAATAAACGTTTCATAATGTGTTATCAGCGCTGCACTTACGTATTATGATCCTCATCTGATAATCTTCAGGTTGAATAACTCAATCTCTATAGCTGTAAAGATGAACTAGATAGTCGCAAGGCTAAATATTAGAAGCAATAGGTGCATTATAAACTTAATGAACATTTCGCTACCATGCTCTGATAATTTGGTAATCTCTCATGAATATGGTATATTGAAGGACTTCATTTCTAGACCGGCCTATCCTAAATGTACTGCATAGAGATGAAACCCCTTAAAAAAGAACTCTCTTATATGACTTAATAAATATTACTAAGATTTTATTCATGAATATTTTATTCAGCTTTGAAATAAATATCTTTAGATGGTAGAGCTATAGTGGTAAAATAAAATGAAATAGTTTCAGAATACAGACTTCATTTTAAGGAGTTAAATTAGTTGAAAACTTTTCTTAAATAATTTGAGTTGAATTAACGTTAATAATTTTGCAGATTTCATTTTAAACACAATACAGCTAATTGCAAGTGCATAAAGAGTCTAAAAGGTGATTAACAATTTTATAAATAGGTTAATTAATGTGTGAAGAATTCAAAGAAAATTCATTCCACAACTACAATTATCTGAACATAACTCGAAGACTACTAATTTTCAACAAATATATTGAAGCGTGTTGAAATCATGAAACATTTCATAACTTTTTATGAGTTGTATAATATATAGATTTTAGATTTCCTTTACATACGAAATATAAAAACCCCAGTTAAGTGTTTTTTAAGCTGCTGCTTCAAACCAGTGACTACACATTGTCTGCGTGTCTCTAATAATTTTTTGAATACATACATGAATGCACATTTTATGGTGAGGTTGCATTGAAATCATAATATACTATCTAAAACTTTATTCAAAAGAGGTGAACAACTTTAAAGCTTAGTTCAATAATATGGCACTTGTTCACATACATTTTCGTCACATGGGGTATCACGCAATAAAAAACAGAAGCTGTCTGGTTTTATTTCTGTAGCACTGACATAACATTTTAATTTCTGGTGTAGTAATCGATACTTGGATATAAAGTTTGAATTTTAAGTTTTCCTTGAAAATGATGCGGCTTTACTCATTTATCCTTTGTCAGCATCCATATATTATAATGTATAAAAGTTACTGATAAAAGTATATATTTTTATATTATCAATGTGTTTTGCATGACAAATAGTCAAATTAAAATTACTTATTATCAGCGATCATTCAATAAAAAATAATGTAGTTATACAAGCCTCCTATGTATCGCATTTTCATCCCAAATTGCCGACAATGATTTATGGAGTTGTTATGTCTATAAGTTCTTAAATAGAACTGATACTGGTTTGTAAGAGTCAAATAAAAAGTGTCACCTTTTGCTTAAATATAGGTAATCAACTGAATTTGCATGAATAGGAAATTACTAGGAGGTAACGAGTAAATCAAATAGCTAAATCCTAAAATCAACTGGGGAATTTCACTATTGTATGTGGAATATTCCAAGGTTAATAGTGAGGCGACTGAATGAGAGCTTTTCTAATAAAGTCGGGGTCTCGTTGTATTGCAACCTTCTTGAAATAATCCTATTGTAATTTTGCGAATCGTGCTAGAGTAATGACTAATAATTTATCTGCCTAATTCTTTCATTAACCTTTCTATCTTCTCAGTATTAAGGAATGTTGAAGTCATGTAACGGCTGCTATAATAGAACGCTATAATCAATATGTAGGAGGAGTAATTGTCTCAGTATTCTTCGATTGTTCTTCCTCGGTAACAGCAGTCTGACTGCTACAACTCTCGCATATTGACTACTTTACTACACTGCTGACATTTGCTATGTGATTTTCTATGAACAGAAGCCAGTCTATTTTAGAACACTCGAAGAATGTCTTATTTAAAGCTACGTATAATAAAACATAAAAGAAATGAAAACAAATAGTGCGTAGTTATGTCACGCATGACTTCACAATTAAGTATTTCCATCATAAAAGCAAAATCTTGTAGCTTTAGAAAACTTTGTAGTCATTTGTATAATTTTTTGGAATGATAATTTTTTTTTTTGATTTCGTTCTTATTCTTGTCAGTGCTTCCTAAAATTGAACAGTTATTTCATCCATTTATTTCTAATAAATATTGTTTTAATTATACAAGAACAACACACGGATAACAGTAAAAATAGTTACATTAATAATAATGATGAAGGTGATGAAAATAATAGCAAATGTATTTGCCACAACAACTGCAATAACGTCGTTGATCTTAATGATGATGATGATGATAACAACAACAAAACAACAACAACAACAACATCAATAATAATAACCATGATTTCAAATTTTGGCACGAAGTCAGTAATTTCGAGGTAGTGGTTAAGTTAATTACATCAACCCGAATACTCAAATGGTACTTATTTTATCGACCCATAATGATGAAAGGCAACGTCGACCTTGGCGGGATTTGGACTCAGAACATAAAGATGGATGAAATGCCGCTAAGTATTTTGTCCGGCTCGCAAACGATTCTGTTACTTCACTACTTTTTGGGGGTAGGAGAGTGGTAAGTCGATTACATCAAGCCCAGTGTTCAACTGGTACCTATTTTATCGATCCCGAAAGAATGAAAAACAAAACCGACCACAGAGGAATTTGATCTGAGAACGTGAAAGCGGACGAAATACCGCTACGCATTTTGTCCGGCGCGCTAACGATTCTGCCAGTTTGCCTTAGTAATAATAATTATAATAATCCTTTTTACTATAGACACAAAGCCTGAAATTTTTGGGAAAGGGATAGTCGATTACATCGACTGCCAGTACTCGACTGGTACTTGATTTATCGACCCCCAACTTGATGAAAGGCACGATCTATTATAAATAGATAAAGCAGTTCTAAATGAAGCAAAAGCTAGAAAGAAAAATATAACAATAGCATGGATAGATTATAAAAAAGCCTACAACATGATCCCACACTCATTGAATATTTGAGTATATTCAGTATAGCACACAACATAAGAGAATTAATTAGCTTTAGCATGAAGAAATGGAGAGTAGATCTCTACTCAGTTGACACACTCTTAGGGAAAGTTAATACCAAAAGAGGAATTTCCCCAAGGGGCCTCGTTGTCCCCTTTAATAGTTGCCTCATTTTTTATCCCCCTCAGTTTAGTACTAACAAAGGCAAAGATAGGATATCAGTTCAGAAATAATAACCATTTGCTCTACATGGATGAGCTGAAGCTTTTTAGTAAGAATGAAAAAGAGATAGATTCCTTAATACAGACTGTAAGACTCTTCATCAAAGATATAGGCATGGAATTTAGCATAGATAAGTGTACAATATTAGTAATTAAAAAGGGGACAGGTAGTCAATAGCGAAGGCATCCAATTACCAGATGGCCAGACATTAAAACCATTGAAAGGAGGAGAGAGTTATAAGTACCTACAAGGCGCAAGAAGACTGCACATGGAGACATGATCAATGGTTTCATTTTGTTGTTGACATACACGACATGTTGAGAAGCTGCCGTTCTTTAATATGCTGGCCTGGTAGTTCCTTGTAGGTAGGCAATTGATATTGGGCTGCTATGATAAACCCTTCTTTTTCGGATTTTAAGAGAAGCCATTTGCCATTGATGGGTAAGGGCTTTGTCAACATCGGCATCATTCGCTCTCTTTGGATATTTGCCATTGAGAGGTTTTACTTGTCATTTATCAGTCAGAATATCTAAAGCAGCAGTTTTAACACGGGTTTTCATGTGCTTAGCTTTTTCTGCGCTTATTCCTAGTTTGTCTAGTACCGGAATTTGTTGTATTTGGAATTCCCTTAGATATTCCTTTGCCTGTTTTGCTACTGAGTATCATGCTTACTTGCTTTCATGTTTTTAGACAAGTTTTAAAATCCAGTTCTCAGAGTTTTTCAGGTAGGTGTCTAGGTCAGTTGTGGCAATCTTCATTGTTAAAGCCAGTTGTAAAAGTCCACGGCCTACCTCTTTTCTTGGCAGATAAAGTCGTTCTATATCTGCTTTAGGGTGGTGCATTCTATGCATTGTCAACAGTTTTCGTATTTTTCTGTCAAGATTTCATATTCCAGTAATTGACCAGTTAATGATATTGAAACTGTAAGTCACGACTGGGATGGCTAAAACATTGGTCGCTTCAATCCTGTCTCTTGCATTCAGTTCTATCTTAAGTATTTCTCTCACCCTGCGATAACATTCTCTTCTGATCCTTTTCCCTCATCACTGAATGCCTACTTCCGTCCCATTCAAGTACCCCTAGGTATTTGTAGCTCTCCGCTGGTTCTAACTATTTTATGACATTCTGCTGGTCAAGGTTAACGTTAGATGTTTCTGTCACTTTTCCTTTGATAAAGGTAGCTTTTGCAAATTTATCGAGGCCAAATTGCATCCTGATGTCATCACTGAATTGTTTAATAATCGCAAGTGAGCCCTTGAGTTGTTGGTCATTTTTTGCAAAAAGCTTTAAATCATCTATGTAAATGAGATGATTTATATTGTTATCAAACATCTTATAATTGTACTGTGCGTCATTGAGCAATTTTGAGAGAGGTATTAAGGCCTGACAAAAGAGGAGCTGTGACAGTGAGTCACCCTGGAAAATTCCACGTGAATTGTTTACATCTCCAGCATTTAGAGATTCATTGTCATTGTTCAACGTCAGTGTGGTTCCCCATGATCTAACATTTACAGACAAAACGTTTCGCAGAGTAGGCGCTATTTTATACATTTCCAGACATTTCTCAATCCAGCTATCAGAAGCATTTTTATAGTCTATCCAGGCTATTGACTAGTTTTTGTGTCGTTTGAGAAATCTTCTAAGATCGTCTTATTGATGAGCAGCTGATCTTTACGACCATAAGATCCACGTTTAGATCCTTTTTGCTCATTAGGGAATATGCCACTTTCTATTAAAAAACTATAGGTATATGCAGTCAGGGCAGATGTTAGCGCTTTATACATTGCTGTTAAGCAGGTTATGGGCCTATAATTTTTTGGTTCATTTCTTTCTTCATTTTTGGAACGTTAAACTATTAAGAGGGCATCATACTAGGATATTGCAAAACATTGTTCTAAAGTTTGTTAGCAGTTCATGGCTCTCTGGGAAGGAATTCAACCAGAAGTTAGGAATTTTATCCTTTCCTGGAGACTTCCATTTGCTAGACTTCCTGAGAACAGATCTTATATCTTCTACTTTGATACCCTCCCACTTTTGATCCTCTAAGGAGTCAGTCTGCAGATATTACATCAATCCAAGGGGCCTTTTCATTGTGTGTTTTTTCTTCTGCCCAAATTTTATTCCAGAATTCCTGCACTTCTTCTTTTGATGGGACAGACTTTACTGTAACTGGTGTTTTCCCTATCTTCCTGTAAAGATTTGGGGGTATATTGTTGAATATGTTGTTGCCCTTGAAGAATCTAACACGCTTTTCATACCTTGCTATGCAGGCAGCTTTAGCACATACCTTTTGCTTGATGGTTTCTGTGGTGGCATCAATGTCAAGTATGGTTTTCATATATTCTTTCTTTAATTTTTAGGTTTTTGTAGGTTTTGTAGTCTTGTCAAACTTAAGGTTTTTCAAACATTCTATATCAGACCTAAGTAGCTTAATTTGGTGCTGAATACGCTCTAGCCAAGAAGGCTTTTGTGGGAATGTTGTCGTTTTCTAATCATTTCAGCACATAGAATCGCTGAGATTTTCTCGGATGCATAGTACAGGTGGTTGAGATCTGTGATATCAACATCATTAGCTGAAATTATATCCTTAAGTGCAAGGCGGATTTTACCAATTATTTTCAGGTTTTGGTTAGAATTGCGAAGTTTTGGGAGAGCATCGCGTTCATTCATACTGTTTATTTTTTTTAATTTGCAGCCATTCAATCATGATTTAAATTTTTAGATCATGTAGTTCTGTTGAGTCAATATTTGTGTGACTTTCTTCATCTATTTGATTTTAATCTGCCTTAGTGACTATGGTTGGTTCAGAAAGTATTTCACTTTGTCTATCAATTACATCAACGCTTTCAATTATTACTGCGCTTGTCTATAAGTATTTTCTCTGTAGTATCTTCTTTAGCTGCAGTTTCGTTCTTTTTATTCCTTACTGCTTGTTTAATTTGTTCAATCTCTACTTCAGTTAGTAATTGTTTTCATAATGTTTCTTCTGACGTTGGCAAGCTTGTTACTTACCTTAACACTAACCCTATGTAGTGTCTTACTTCAGAGTGTTTCTTTCTCCAGTTTAAGTAGGCTTGTACAGTATTAGATTTGTTTGTGGGGAAATATATGGTATGGTAGAAAGCCGTAATAACTTCTTCATATTATCTTCCCTAGACCATTTTTCATTCTTATTCGTTTGGTCATTTGATGACGAGCCTGGATGGCCATCTGTTGGAATATTCCGGTTGTGGGGTACTTCCAGCTCCTGTGTGTCGGGAAGATTTATACCAGTAGCTGATTTTTCGACTCGAATCTGGTTCAACATTCGAGTACGTGATCCTTTGTAACACGGTCGATGACCATTCCGGTTTGTATTTTGCTTTGTTAACAGTGAGGCATGACGAGCTTCGACGTTGACATTAGGAGAAGGATCTGTCTGTTTAGGGTTAATGTTTTGAGACAACGCCGTCTCCGAGTTCTCTGCATGTAAACATTGCTCGTAATGTAGTTTCTTAACGCTAAC
The DNA here is from genome assembly GCF_046866305.1 of Octopus bimaculoides. Classification (NCBI taxonomy): domain Eukaryota; kingdom Metazoa; phylum Mollusca; class Cephalopoda; order Octopoda; family Octopodidae; genus Octopus; species Octopus bimaculoides. The sequence continues at coordinate 58,693,711 of NC_142930.1, read as the reverse complement.
AGATCTATATCGAGTATGCGGTCCTTTGTGATCCGGTCGACGACTAATCTGGTTTGTATTTTGCTTTGTTATCATTGAGGCTTGACGAGCTTCGATGTTGATATTAGGGGACAGATTTAGCTGTTTAGGGTCAATTTTTTGAGACAACACCGTCACTGAGTTCTCTGCATATAAACATTGCTTGTTGACATTAGGGAACGGATTTGTCTGTTTAGGGTCAATTTTTTAAAGACTACACTGCCACCGAGTTCTCCGCATGTAAACATTGCTTGTAATGTAGCTTCTTAAGGCTAACAGATCTGCTGTATTCGTCTGTATTATTTTTTTTTGACAGATTTATCTCCGAGTATAGTTTTTTTTTTACTTTGTTGTTTACTCTGAATGGTTCACTCTGACTGTGTTAGTTCGAAAATGAAAATAAAGAAATTAAAAACGAAACAAAAGAGGAAAAGAAGTTTTGTTTTTGTTTTTGCTTCGTTTGTGACACGTGTTTTTGTATGTGTGAGTGTGTCTCCTGTAAATTTCACGTAGTTGTGTAATCATTGAGATGTATGTGTAGTCCTATGGGTGTCAAAATGTATATACGATTGTGTAGACATTCGAGTGTATGCGCAATTACTCAATTTATGTGCTTACTATTTTGTGCCATTTCTATTTTATAATTTGTAAACTTTCCGATATTGATATCGCGTGTGTATTTCGCACACGTTTCACCGAGACATCGTGCGTAGGAGAAACTGTGCTTTGTATGGCAGTAACATTTCGTCTTTTTTTATTTTCGTTAAAAGACCGCTTCCTTCAAGTCTTCCATAGATTCCTTTATCAAATTCCATCGATGTTACTGGATTAGATCTGTTTTTGAATGGGGAGTCCTGTGTAGTACATCCATGTTGTTATGCAGTGCAGATTATTGTTATTATCATTATCATTTTTCTTCTTCTTCTTCTTCTTCTTCTTCTTCTTCTTCTTCTTCTTCTTCTTCTTCTTCTTCTTCTTCTTCTTCTTCTTCTTCTTCTTCTTCTTCTTCTTCCTCTTCTTCTTCTTCTTCTTCTTCTTCTTCTTATTATTATTATTGTTCAGTAGTTTTATTTTTATAACGTGGTTTCACTTCACTACCGAGCGCAGCTCTGTGTGCCTTGGGTATGTGCTGTGGTTTGCTGTAGTGCTCTCATGTTTACTGTATTGAAAGTGTTTTGCGTAGAATGTGTGCAGTACCCAGTAGTGCAATTTTCTGTATGTTATATATATTTCTAAGTCCTGGTGTTTTTGTTATGTATTTGTCTGAATATTTTTTTGTTATACCTAAAGCACCTACTATGATAGGAATTGTTTCTGTTTTTAGATTCCACATTCGAGTTATCTCTATTTCCAGGTCTTTGTATTTTGAAAGTTTTTCCATTTCATTTAGAGAAACGTTGTCATCTGCTGGTATTGATACATCAATTAGAAAGCATTTTTTCTTCATGATCTTTGACAACTATATCTGATCTATTTGCCTTAATTTCTCTATCTGTGTGTATTGGCATATCCCAGAGTATGGTTGCTTTCTCGTTTTCTGTGACCTTTTCTGGCGTGTGTTTATACCATATTTTTTCTGTTGTTATTCCATAGTGTTGGCATTGCTTCCAGTGTATATAGGTCCAAGCTCTGTGGTGTCTGTGAATATATTCCTTCTTAGCCAGGACTGGGCAGCCAGAGATAATATGATTTATTGTTTCTTGTCCATCTCCACATATTCTACAGTTACTTGTTATATTTCTTTTCATTATGTGTTTTTGGTAATTTCTGGTGGGGAGGCTTTGGTCTTGTGCAGCAATTAAAAATCCTTCAGTCTCTGCTTTGAGTCCTGAGCTTCTCAGCCATTGCTGGGATTTTTCTCTGTCTATTTCTTTCGCATTTAGTTTAGCCCAGTATTTACCATGTAGGGGCTTTTCTTGCCATCGTTTTATCATGGTCCGCTGCTGTTCTAGTTTTAGTTTAGATTTCATTTGTTTTATAGCTTTTGTTTCTTCTTCTTCTTCTTCTTCTTCTTCTTCTTCTTCTTCTTCTTCTTCTTCTTGTTGTTGTTGTTGTTGTTGTTGTTGTTGTTGTTGTTCTTCTTCTTCTTCTTCTTCTTCTTCTTCTTCTTCTTCTCCTTCTTCTTCTTCTTCTTCTTCTTCTTCTTCTTCTTCTTCTTCTTTGTTAGGTAGATTGATTTCTTGTTTGTATTTGTCAGCTTCCTTCAATACTGAAAACAGCTTTTTATTTTGCTCGTGTTTTGTGGCTATTTGTATTAGTTTCCCTTGCTTTTGGAGTAGGTATTTTTGCAGTCCTATGGTGGTTATTTTATAATAGTTTTCTAGCTGTATAAGACCCCTGCCACCTTCTGTGCGTTGTATATATAGCCTTTCTATGTCAGATTTTGGGTGGTGCATCCTATATCCTGTCATTATTTTTCTTATTTTCCTGTCTATTTTACATAGTTCGTTTAGTGTCCAGTAAAGGATGTTGTAGCTGTAGCTTATAACTGGGACAGCTAAAGTGTTGATACCCATTATCTTGTTTTTAGCATTGAGCTCTGTTTTTAGTATTGATCTAACTCGTCTATAGTACTCTTTCTTTATTTTCTCTTTCATTTGTGTATGTTGTATCCTATCTAGTTCATTGACTCCTAAATACTTGTATGGTTGGCTTTCGTCTAGTTCTCTTATTTCATTGGCTTTATCTAGTGTTATATTGCTGCTTCTAACTAATTTTCCTCTTTTCAGGGTTGCTTTGGCACATTTTTCTAATCCGAATTTCATATTTATTTCCTTGGTAAAGCCGTGTACTGTCTGTAGTAGTGTTTGTAGCTCTTTGTCGTTTTTAGCATATAATTTTAGGTCATCCATATATAGAAGGTGGCTGACTGTTTTTCCGTAGCATTTGTAACCGCATCCAGTTCTATTTAGCAATTCTGTTAAAGGTGTGAGTGCCAGGCAGCACAGGAGTGGAGAGAGCATGTCTCCCTGGAATATTCCTCTTCTAATGGGGATGGCTTTCGTTTTCACAAGTCCCTCTTTTGTTTGGAGCTGTAGCACTGTGTGCCATTTGTTCATTGAGTGCCCTATGTATTTTATAATAATTGGTGCCACCTTGTTAATGGCTAGCGTTTCCAGAATCCAAGTGTGGGGAACACTGTCGAAGGCCTTTTGGTAGTCCACCCAGGCCATACTGAGGCCTTTCTTCTTTCTGCGGCTGTCTTCAGTTATGGCTTTATTGATCAATAATTGATCTTTACAGCCGTATGAGCCCTTGCAGTATCCCTTCTGCTCTTCTGGAAACAGGTTGTTATTTTCCAGGTGTTTACTCAATCTCTGCGATATTATTGCAGTAAAGGCTTTGTAGATCGTAGGGAGACACGTTATAGGTCTATAGTTTTGTTGTTTCTCCGTTTCCGTGGATTTGGGGATTAAGATGGTTTTCCCTTTTGTGAGCCATTCAGGAATTGTCTCTGGCGCTGCTAGTATGTTGTTAAAGTTTTCTGCCAGCTTTTTATGCATTCCTGGCAGGTGTTTTAACCAGAAATTGGGGATTTTGTCGTGTCCATGTGCCTTCCAGTTGCTTAGTCTTTGCAGTGTCTGGGTGACCTCTTCAGTTGTTATAGGGGCCCAGAGTTTCTTAGGTACTAAGTTCGTTGTTTTAATGGTCCTTTTCTGGGGTTGTTGCTTCACCGACCATATTTGTTTCCAGAATTTCTCTAGTTCTTCTGCTGTTGGTGCTGCAGTAATGTCTATTTTATTTTTACCCAGTTCTTGGTAGAGTTTTTTGGGCTTGGATTTGAACTGTTTGTTTTGTTCAAAGAAACGTTGGCGTTTCTCATACCGGCGGATCCTTTGTGCTTTGGCAAGGATGTCTTGCTTTAGTTTTTCTTTTGCCTCAGGTAAGTCTTTTTCTGTAATGCTGTATTTGTACAGTATTTTTGTTTTCTTCTTGTTACTTAGTTGTGTTGATTGTTTACTAATTTCGTTGAGAATCGATAAATCTTTTCTCTTTTTTTAAATTTTGTTCTGGATGTTATTTATCCACAAGGTCTGTTTGGGTGGTAGAACTGTTCGGATGGGTCTGAGTGAGTATCCTGCTTCTTTTGTGGCTGCAGTGGCTGCCGCATATATTATGTCATTTAGCTCAGTGATATTGCCTGTTGTTTCTGTGGTTGTTAGTTCCGTGACGGCCAGGTTTATGCTATTTATTATTGATGTTGTTTTATTGTCTATTTTGATTTTTGGGAGATATAATCTGTGGTCCATTCTAAGATCTGTGGTTTTCAGTTCTTTGGTTATTCTCATTTTCATAGTATCGTAATTATTAGGTGTCCCTTCGTTATTCCCAGGCTTTAGATTTGTTTTGCCTTCCTTTTCATTCATATGTTTGTCTGTGGTTTTCTGGATTGGTGTTTTTGTACACTATTATTCATCTCTACGGTCTGGGTTTGTTGTTTTTTGTTTACTTCGTTTTTGCCGGAAATGTTACGTTTGTCCTCGTGTTTATATTATTATTTGGCATTGCTGTGTGACTACTATCTAGATTTTCCTGATGTATTTTTCCTTTCAATTGTTCTATTTCTATTTCTGATAATTTTTTTGCTTTTAGAATATATCTTCTTATGTTAGCTAGTGTGTTAGGGTTCATTGTTTTATCGAGGTCTATATTTACATTATTTTTCTTCCATATTTTATATGTATGTGTTGTTGCGTTTTCGTTTTTTGGGTAGAGCACTGCTGTGAAATAGGCGTATAGTATCGAAATGTATTCCTCACGTGTCCATTTATGCCGTTTTGGTTTTGTTTGCGGGACATGAGGAACAACGTCCGGTCCTTTATTTTGACGGTCATCGTTTTCGTAAGGTACCGGTTCGTTTATTTCTGTTGTCAGATTGTTTTGCACGTTCAGATCTTCGTATTTTTTTCGTAACAAGCTTACAGTACGCACTTCTCGGTTGTTATTCTTGGGTGTAATAATACCGGTGTTATTTAATCTGTTTGTAATTTTTTTGTACATGGTATTTTGGGGTTCGAAGATGGTTTGATTTTGATGTAACACGTGTGTTTACGATCGCTGTGCGGGTAGTGGAGGTATCAAGTTAAAATACATCATTATATTTGGAAAAATAGAAATAAATTTCAATGAGTATTACTTACTCGGATATAGTCCAACCCTTTTTCAGCTATTTTTTTGCTCAATGCAATGTCTTTATTTCCGATGTTTTTTGTATAAGTTTCGGAGCAGTGATTTATCGTTCTCACATGTTAAACTTCCCCGGTGTAGTCTCTCTAAACTTCCCCGGTGTATAGAACAGGATATAAGCTACCAAAGAATCAAGTTCATTACCAAGTTCCAATTAGCCTTAAGTCATTGTTTTCAGATGTCTTAGTTTAATTATTATTATTATTATTATTATTATTATTATTATTATTATTATTATTATTATTATTATTATTATTATTATTATTATTATCCTACTCTTTT
>NC_142930.1:58663224-58683224 GCF_046866305.1 Octopus bimaculoides | reverse complement strand
AAGCTTTCTCATGTCCAGAATGTCGTGAATGATGTCGCCAATTCTTTCGCGGGAAATCCCCAGAGTTTCAGCTATGACTTTAGTTGAAATCTGGCGGTCCTCGAGAATCATGACGTGCACATTAATCAGCTTTGTCCTCTGTGGTCGTGGAAGTTGACCTTTCTGACCGAGGTTCCTCTGTGACCTCTAAATAACCAGTCCGAATCCTTGACATCCAAATTTTCACTGTGCAGTGAGATGGGTAACCATCCTTGAACACTTTCTTCATCTCGCCATAAGTTTTCACCGCTCCTTTGCCTTACAAAAAAAGGAACTTCATGACCACCGTGCTTCAATTTTATCGAACTACACAGTAGGAGCTGACATTATGCGTTAAATCTGTAAAAAGAGAAAGATATATTGCATACCATCATGATGTTTTGCATATCTTCTTTTAAATAGCTCTACTCTTTTGCGATATCCTTAAATTCAGGAACTTTTCAGCACTCTGCTATATATGTGAGGTAGTGAGCTGGCAGAAACGTTAGCACGCCGGGCGAAATGCTTAGCGGTATTTCGTCTCTGTGATTTTACTGGTCGGACGTGTTATTACTCGCTGCGATTATTTTGAGTATAACGCCACTATTGTTTGGTGGGCGTTGCTGAGATGGAGAAAATGAAGACATATGCAGCAGCGACGGGGAGTCGGGCTTCCGTCGTCCCAGGCCTGCCGAAGCAATATGAAATACATTGGAATGAAGACATGGCTGAGAAAATTGAAAAATATAAAGAAATGATAAGGAAGGAGGGGCTAAACGTAAAGTTGACCCCCATCAGAGGAGGAAAAGACGAAAATGGAAATTGGAGTTGTGGAATATAAATCCTTTTCTAAGAAAACTAAAAGAATAGAGAGTGCAACGAAAGAGGAGGTGGAGGAGTGTTTGAAGGAATTGCAAGAAGATGTGTCGTTTTTTACAAGAGGCAAGACATACGCGTCTGTAGAAATAACATTTGTATCGGAGGAGGCAGCAAAGAAATACGCCAATAAAACACTAGCCAAAGGAAATTGGATGCTCTTTCCCAATAAGTTGGCTAGACGTCCAACGTGGATTAGAGTGGGTAGGATCCCACCGAAAATAGAGTTGGAATGGGTAATGGCAGCAATTTTTCCTGAAAGAGAAGGAGAAGATGTAAGAATAATTATGATAAGCAGAACCCAACAAATAAATTGCTGGGGGTATGGATTGAATGTGCTTTTTATAGCAAGTCAGAAAGTTTACAGTGAAATACCGGAGACACTGGAACTGCCTAACGAGGACAAACTGGACATAATGTTGGAGGGGAGACCTCCAAAGTGCTACGGATGTGGCAAAAGAGGTCAGATTAGAAGAAGGTGTCCAGAAATAATGGAAAACAAAGAAATGGAAACGCAAGAAGGCGTGATAGAGGAGAGGAAACAGTCACAGGAAGAGGAGCAGAAAGCTGATTTTGAGGAAGCTAAATCAAGGAAGAGAGAAAGGAGGAGCTCATCGCCGAAAGTCGAACAAGGGAAAAAATGCAAATCACAGGATCAAGTGGGATCACTGAGGAAAGAAGATAATAGCAACAGAACATTACCACAGAACCATACAGTCTCACAATCGAACAGACAGACAGATAAACACACAGATATACAGTCACAAAGAAATATAGAAGAACAGACGCATGGTAGTACAGAATCACAAAAACAAAAAGGAACAGACATACAGACGCAGGAGGTACATAGGAACGGCATATATTTGATGTCATATCGATACACACAAAAAATAGAGAAGATATCCAAAGTAAAAGACATTGTCAAAGTGGACCTCTCGGACCGTTGCGATAAGGAGGCGAGATGGACTTTAATAGAAAAGAAAAGTATAAAAAATTAAAAGAAGCTTTCTCGACGGATATAAACCCACTGGGGCCCGAGGTGAATTTCGAACCCAGCGCTCCAGTGGTGAACTACGAGGAAATAAAAGATTATATAAAATGGTGAGTAGTTTTATTTTGGATAAATTATTGAGCTAATTTTGAAAAGAACTATCGAAGACAGTGAAAGGAACTATTAAGAACTGTTGAAATAATTGAAATAACGCGGCCGCCCCGCGGTGGGGCTGGGGTGGCCGTCCCATCATCATTGTTTAATTTCATTGTTCCATTCTATCATGTGTTAATTGTCCCCGCATGTGTGTATTGTCCCATCTGTGTCTAGCCCCTTGTGGGTAATAAAGAAATTGGTATTTCGCCTGTCTTTATGTTCTGAGTTCAAATTCCGCCGTGGTCGACTTTGCCTTTCATCCTTTCGGGGTCAGTAAAATAAGTACCAGTTACGCACTGGTGTCGATATAATCGACTTAATCCTTTTGTCTGTCTTTGTTTGTCCCCTCTATGTTTAGCCCACAGGGGAAAGAAGGGGCAATATTCTAAATCAAATGTTACATTCTACGTAATTTAATTTGTCTTAATCATCGTCATTTATCTTAAATTGTGTACTGTCCGTCCCTGGCCTTTTTTTAAAGTTATGTAAATAACGAATCTCTCTCTCTCTCTCTTTATACACACACACACACACACACACACACACACACACACACACACACACACACACACACACACACACATATATATATATATATATATATATATATATATATATATATATATATATAAATATATATATATATATATATCTGTGAGAATATTTCTTTCAATATCCGAATTGAAATATAGCATTGATGGCCTGGGCAACTTTAAGAGACTGAACAGTCAACAAACATATTGTGATTTCAGCATTTTGTTAAAAGCGTCAAAACGTAATTCAGACTCAGTATTAGCATAGCTGCATCAAACGCAATCTATTGAATTCTTAATGTAGTAGGTAAAAACTATGAATAGAAAGGAGGTCAGTAAATTTCCATAGGTGTCTTACTTAATGTTTACTCTGTTCGTGTGTCAGTGTGGAATGTTTTCTCTAAACAACCAAATACTTCACCTTTCAAACGAATACTGCTATTTTTTTACATTTCTGAGATCCGGCTAACCAGTAGTAACGAATTGCTACCCTTGCTGACTGATATCAAGATTGAAAGTAAGCTCCTGCAGAAATCTTGGTTTTGAAAGCTATGGGGTAATATTCTAAGACGAATGTTACACTCTACGTAATTTAATTTGTCCTACTCATCGTTTATCTTAAATTGTGTATTGTCCTTGGCCTTTTTTAATGTTATGTAAATAACTAACCTGTACATTTAACATATAGACAAATAATTCTTTAATACAGTGTATCTAGAGCTGTCATTAACTATTTGATGCATTTACTTAACGTTTTAACGCTGGAATAGTTAAGTTTAACAAAGAATTATTGTAATTACTCGTTTTGAATGAATGTTCACCTACTTGTCTTACTTTCAGCATTTCTATATCTAATCATGAACTGGAAGTTATCACTGTTCATAATGATAGCGGAGAGAACGTGTGATAGGTTAACATTGCAATGGAACGTAATTGCTACAGGAACTTTTGACATGCCTTTTATAATCATTTATTGTGCTTAGGTTTAGAATGTAGGATGAGAATATAGCCATGTATGTACTGCTGTTGCAGTTAAGGCTATTATTCTTCCTGCGGATATTAGCATTGAAGTTATTGTTGATGATATTAATTTCATCCCTTTTCAAATAGAAATGTCTGATAACAAAGAATGGAACAGTGTTGGGCTGCCTTCTATGATGAGTTGTAGGCACATAACATTATGTAGTTTGCTCCATTTAGTGATTACTTGTTTTTCATTTTAATAAGCAATGACTAATCCAATACTAACTTTATCTGTAGTACAAAATAAACTATAGTTTCATTTAGATAATTCCCGTGTAAAGCATATAAAGAAAAATGCAACAATTTTGATTTACATTGCAATTTTACAATCTCTCTCCAGTTTTTCTACATGATTATTTTCCTAAAACTACTTCCACACTTTCAGACTTCGAATTTGCACATTTTTTTTGTTTACTTTAACCTTTGAGGCATAGCATATTTGGTATGGTAAATTAGAAATTCTTTAGCTCACATGATATAGTTTTCAAAGAATTTCTAAAGATATTTTTCTGCCTGCTACAACACAAGCGAGGTGGCTATTACGTGACTTGTTCATTTCCAATGAAACGAAATATTGCATCGGTTGACACCTATTGTGTTACTGACATTAGAGTTTTGTCATTACTACCGTTGTTAGTCTAGAAAGCAAATCTATAGGACAGACTATCAGAGTTATATCACCATTATATAAACTTACATATAAACAGCTATCCATCCAATCAATCCAGACTTATATAAATGTTTATGTGTGTATCTCTTCCCAACCACACGACTCCGTGTTCAGTTCTACTGCGTGGCACTATGGGCAAAGTTTTGTGAGTGGATTTCGTAGACGGAAACAGTAATAAGCCTGTAGTATATATATATAGACATATATACATACATACATACACCCACACACACATATATAAACATATATATATATATACGTGTGTGCGCACGTGTGCATGTGTGAGTGTGCACATTTGTCCCCCACAACCACCACTTGACAACTGGTATTGTAAATTAGCGTTTTTGCAAGAATGACTGACAGAATTAGTGCAAGGTTTCACAAAAAATAAGTACTGGGATCGATTCATTCAAAAATACGCATCCAATTTAGGTTGGATTTCTTAATTAACATTCGTTACAAAGATAACTTTTGTTCCCAATTGCTAATGTATATATGTATTTCATTATTCAGTTTTATTTCAAAATTTCTTGCCAATAGAGAAAGAGCCTGTTTCAAACCTAGATCCAAGACTCTTTCATTGGAATTTCAACAACATGAACAGGAGATTTTTTATGCATGTATACGTGCAGATTTATATGTTTTGTTTTATGTATGTCTTCTCATGCATATACTTGCATATCTAGACGTGCTCATATATACTTAAATAATTTGTATAAACCTGAACTTCTAATATAGACTAACTGCAGATTTTCCGATAGTTCAGAGTAGGTATTCTTTTTCCACTGATCTTCAGCTTTATGTTAGCATCCGATGGGCAGCTAATTTCCACAGTTGTACACAGTTTCTATTCTCTAACCCAAATCATTATATCAGGTCTATTGTATTTACATTTTATTGATGTTTTCACTAGGACATTTCGCCAGTGTGTATGTATGTATGTATGTATGTATGTATGTATATATCCGTTAAATGTAATAGAATCAATTAAAAATGCCGGAAAGATTTTCGGCTTCGTCCGATGTGTCTTGGTTTTAGACACAGCCCTTCCATAAGAAATGTTATCCCTGGATGAATACCGCAGTAAATTGTCTTTTAATGATATATTTATATTAAGTATAATACATAAGTTGCGATTTTATTTTAATATTGCTTCGACTGCATATAGCGGATTTTATGAAATATAATACACTCTCTACACTGAGTCGCACAAATCTTATAGCATAATATACATTCGAAAGGGTAAAAAAAAAAGGCAGAAGGAAAACAAATATCAAAGATATTTTTCAACTTCTCTATTGAAACCATCGCGAAGGAAATATACTTAAAGCTAAAATAAACCACCGAATTATACTTCAAACACCACGCCTGACACAGACTTCAACAAAAAAATTGCCTGAAATATATACTACAATATTAGAATAAATACATCAGTAGTAAAATATAAATATACACGACAACAGATCTTCAACTTTTAGTCGTGCGTAAATTTTCCTATAAAATATGAAGGTTTACACCTAAGAATGAATTGCATTTATTTTACAGAACAATCAGGTGAAAGTCCTTTTACTATAATGCAAACAACAACAGCAACAACAGCAACAACAACGACAACAACAACAACAATAATAATAATAATAATAATAATAATAATAATAATAATAATAATAATAATAATAATAAAAATGATGATGAGGATGATGATGACGATGATGATGACGACGACGAGGACGACGACAACAACAACAGCAACAAGAAAGGCACAACAACAATAACAACAACAAGAAAGGGTTAGAAACCGAAATCGACAGAAAATTGAATGTGAAGACGAAAGCAATATCGTAGGGGCATCGGAACTCCAGAATTCGTGAATAAGAAAAATAATAACATCCTGGAGCAACATAAAAATACTATGCAGTCCAGAAAATTGCTTCGCTGTGGACAGCCTGATAGGATATGCAACAAAAGTTACAAAACAGCAAAAGCAACAGTAACAACAACAGCAATAACAAACACAGCCCCACGGTATTCGTTTCAAATTCTGGCAGGAGGTAAGTAATTTTAGGAGGAGGGGATAATTTATTACATCGATTCCAGTGTTCCACAGGTAGTTATTCTATCGATTCCGAGAGGATGAAAGGCAAAGTAAAACTCGGTGGCATTTGAACTTCAAATTTAAAATGTCTGAAGTAATGCCGCTAAGCGTTCTGGCCGGCGTGGTAAGATTCTGCCAGCCAACCGTCTTCACGATAACAACAACAACAACACGATAATAATAATAATAATAATAATAATAATAATAATAATAATAATAATAATAATAAGGGTTTCAAATTTTGCCACAAGGGCAGCCATTTTGAGGGAGTGTTTCACTGGTACTTAATTTAGCGACCGCGAAAGGACGAAAAATGTTAAACTCGGCGAAATTTTAAACTCAGAACGTAGCAACGGGCAAAATACCGCTAAGCACTTCGTCCAGCGTGCTAACAATTCTGCCATCCAAGCAGATCAGGTGCAAAAGCATAACAGACCGGACCTAGCGGTAGTGAACAAGATACACCATATATACTACATAGTTGATGTTGCATGCTCCTTTGGCCCGTGAATAATCAAGAAGGAAGGCGAAAAGTTAGATACATACAACCCTCTTAAGTGCGAAATAGCCCGGCTTTGGAAAATGCAGTTAGTGCCAGTTATTGTTGAGTCCTTGGAAACAGTATCAAAAGGCACCGAGGAGGATATAAATGAAATTGGAATAGAGTGCCCAGTAGAACTGCTACTAAATACTTGCCTCTAGTTGAAAAGAACGGATAGTATGGTCCGTAGGCTGCAGGCAGCCAATCCGCTAGTCATGTAAGACTTCAGGAGCTCCAAGAAAACCTGTGATAAAGAGAATTATTATTATTATTATTATTATTATTATTATTATTATTATTATTAATAGTCCTAACCGAGTACACCTATAGTTTTTTAATAGAAAGTAGCATATTCCCTAATGAGCAAAAGGAATGTAAACGTAGATCTTATGGTTGTAAAGATCAGCTACTCATCAATAAGATGATCTTAGAAGATTGTCACAAGCGACACAAAAACTTGTCAATAGCCTGGATAGACTATAAAAAGGCCTTTGATAGCCTACCACATAGCTGGATTAGGAAATGTCTGGAAATGTATAAAATAGCTCCTACTCTGCGAAACTTTTTATCTGTAAGTATGAGATCATGGAGAACCACACTGACGTTGAACAATGACAATGAATCTCTAAATGCTAGAGATGTAAGAATTTCATGTGGCATTTTCCAGGGTGACTCACTATCACCACTCCTCTTCTGTCTAGCCCTAATACCGCTCTCAAAATTGCTCAATGATGCACAGTATGGTTATAAAGTATTTCATAAAAATATAAATCATCTCATTTACATGGATGATTTAAAGATCTTTGCAAAAAATGACCAACAACTCAAAGGCCTACTAGCGATTGATAAACAATTCAGTGATGACATCAGGATGCAATTTGGCCTTGATAAATGTGCAAAAGCTACCTTTATCAAAGGAAAAATGACAAAAACATCGAATGTGAACCTTGACCAGCAAAATGTCATAAAAGAGTTAGAACCAGCGGAGAGCTACAAATACCTAGGGGTAATTGAAGGGGACAATATCAAGCATTCCGTGATGAGGGAAAGGATCAGAAGAGAATGTTATCGCAGGGTGAGAGCAATACTGAAGACAGAGCTGAACGCGAGAAACAGGATCGAAGCGATCAATGCTCTAGCCATACCAGTCGTGACTTACAGTTTCAATATCGTTAACTGGTTAATTACTGAAATATGTAATGTTGACAGAAAAATACGAAAACTGTTGACAATGCATAGAATGCACCACCCTAAGGCAGATATAGAACGTCTTTATCTGCCAAGAAAAGAGGGAGGCCGAGGACTTCTACAGCTGGCATTAACAATGAAGGTAGCCAGAATTGGCCTAGAAACCTATCTGAAAAACTCTGAGGACTGGATGCTAAAACTTGTCTCAAAACATGAAAGCAAGAAAGCATCTTACTCAGTAACAAAACAGGCAAAGAAATATCTAAGTGAATTCCAATTGCAACAAATTCAAGACTTAGACGAACTAGAAACACCTGCAGAAAAAGTTAAGCGCTTGAAAACCCGTGCTAAAATTGCTGCCTTAGATATTATGACTGAAAAATGGTATGGAAAACCTCTCAATGGCAAATACCCAAAGAGAGCGAATAATGCAGATATTGACAAAGCCCTTACCCATCAATGGCTAATGGCCTCTGGCTTTAAATCAGAAACAGAGGGGTTTATCATAGCTGCCCAAGATCAATGCCTACCTACAAAGAACTACCAGGCCAACATATTAAAGAACGGCAGCTCCCCATTATGTCGTATATGCCAACAACAAAATGAGACCATCGATCATGTTGTCTCCATGTGCAGTCTGCTTGCGCCTACAGGGTATCTCAACAGGCATGATAGAGCTGCACAATATATTCACTGGGTAATATGCAAAAACCTGGACTTGCCCCATGATAAAAACTGGTGGGAACACAAACCACCCCCAGTACTTGAAAATGATCACATCGCACTCCTCTGGAACTTCACCATTAAAATTGTCGGAAAGATAGACACAAATAGGCCAGACATCATACTGAAAGACTTCAGACAAAAATCATGCCGCTTCATTGATATGACTGTCCCAATCGATATAAACGTATCTGTCAAGACCTACCAAAAACTGAGCAAATATAAAGATCTTGAAATAGAAGTTAGCAAAATGTGGAATCTGAAGACGAAAACAATACCTATTGTCATAGGTGCCCTGGGAATGACAGCGAAACGGGCTGATTACTACCTAGCTCAGATACCAGGAAACACCAAAATGGCTGAAGTTCAAAAGATAGTGCTCATGGGAACTGCCCATATCCTACGTAAAATACTGTCTATGTGATCTCAAATTTTAAAACAAACACATAATTTTCTTATGGTTTCTTAAACATTCACTAGAACAAAACTGTACAAATCCAAATATATGGTACACTAGGCATAACACCTACATGAACTTCTAACTTTTTGTCTCTTGAGGTCTCTGGGTGAGACTTGGATCCAACTTGTACAAATGCAAAACAAAAGTCAAACATAAAATAATAATAATAAAACTACTTTAAAAAAAACTTCTAATTTTCTCATGTTTTGACAGACATTCTTTGGAGCAATACTACCAAAAATATGGCACACTAGTCATAACACCAACCTGAATTAACTTATCACTTGAGGTCTCTGGGCGAGACTTAGAGTCAACCTGTACAATCACAATGTAAAAGCCAAGCATAATAATAATAATAATAATAACTGATTCTGGTTTTATTGGCCACAAGGGCTAATATAAATTAAAAACATGTAAGGACAAAGACAGGATGAAGGTTACAAAGGGTTTTGTCCGAAAAGAACACGTTCGTGTAAATAGTGGCAAAACAGTGAAAGATATAACCAATAAAACTTCCAATAGGGGGAGGCGATTCAAAAGGTTACACGTGGAAAAACCCATTAGACCACGAGAGCCTGGTCAGAAAAAATAAGAAAGGTGTATAGAGCCTCTTCTCCTTTTATAGTATCTTTTTTTACAGGTGTATTCTCAGAATCGGTCCGTTCATACTGGCCATTCTTCCAACAGTCACTCACCTTTCAACAAATTTGCTATGAGACAGCACTTCCCTCTCTACTCTCATCTTCCTTTTCAAGTGGAACTTGAAAAAGTTGTTGAGGCCTTGGCCAAAGAGGAAAGTGTCTGACTTTAGCCTTTTCAAACGGGTCCAGCATACCACCTCTTTCACTACAGCCACTAGACATAGGAAAATTGCCTTGCTCTCCTGGTTAAAGGAGGCTGGCGGGTCAATCTTCACGATGGATTCAGCTGATAGCCGGATCCGTCCTACACGTGACAGTAGCTGTTCGACATAAACCCACAGGTCAGCAATACTTGGGCACTGAACGAGTGCGTGCAGAAAATTTTGGCTCAGGACCAGCAGTTTTTAAGGAGTGGAGAAGCTGATTGCATCAACGCCGGTACTTATTTTATCGACTGGGAAAGGATGAAATGAAAAGTCGACCTCAGCGGATTATGATCTCAGAACGTAAAAACGGATGAAGTAATTTTCCTCTTGTTTACTTTTTGAAGAAACAGTTCTCCGCGATCTCATTTACGTCTATTTCTGTTCGAGGGGTTTAATTTATTTGCTGTGGCTGTTACTGCTGCTATGGTTTCAATCAGACTGTTGGTAGCAACAATAGAGAGAGGAGTGCAGACCACACTCCATTGGGAAGTGTAACATTTTTTCCTGCCCATTTCTATCATCCTTTCGCAGAATTCAAAGATGTTTGAAAATGCCAGGGCTATCTTCAAATGCGATCGAAATAGAAAACTCTAGTAACATTTCTGTTCGGTTTTTGCTGGGGATGAAGTTTAGACCTCAGATTTTTCCATATACCATTGTAATCTCTCTGAACTGGCACCTCAGTTTCTGTAGGCTGTTTTTCGTTGCAGTTTCTGATCTGTTGTTTGTTTCTGTCTGATAATCTCCTCTTGACACAAACGGTGGAGTTACCTTTGATTGAATACAAGTAGACGTTATACGTTCTGCACTGTCCTACAAATCTCGTGGCTCTATGTTCTGCATAAACGACGGAATACAGCTTTGAAACGGCACTGTGCTCTTCGAAGAGTTGTTACGACTTTCATAATGTTTTCCAGAAAATGAAGGACATATTTTTCTCCACATGGGCCCGGGACACCACCAGTTAATATTCTGAAGGTATAAGGAGGAACTGCTCTCTGCAAGAAACAGGTAATTCTTCAATGAAGTGAACTAGATAGAAAGAAGTTGTGTTTGGTAATATATCACTCCATACCTTCTTTCAGAAGTTAGTCTATATTAAGTTGCTTCATTTGACCAGTAATACTCGCAAAACTGCTGCCATTCATATTACTGTTATTAATAAAAGATTCACTTCATTTGTTATAGTCTGAATATTTAGTGTGTGTACTTGTTCAATATTAATATTTTTCGTCTGTTTAGTTATTTTTCTGTGTTATTTTTAATTTCGAAGTGAATATCTTTCATTAGTGTTTTCCTTGGGGGTATGATCAGTGTTGCTGCGTTTGTGGCTATTATCTTTCATTGTTCTTCCAAAAGAAGCCATCGTTAGCAATTAGCATGTGAACAATAATTTTAAAATTAAATAAATATCTAAGAGGCAGACATTTTCTCAACTCTGAGGAAATGAGGAACTCTCTTGTTTTCAAATTATCCAATAAAATTTTTCTATTAAATAAATCACGTTGAAAAAGACTATCATCCAAATGAAAAGAACCAATGAAAATAAATTATGATTTCTAATTTAGAGACAAGGAGGGGTTATACGATCGATCGCTGTGCTCAACTGGTACTTTGTTTCATCGACTGCCGATAGAAAAATATTGTTACCCAGGTTGATTTTGAACTCAGAAAGTACAGTTTTTAAAGGAAAACCACCAAGAAATTTAACGGCAGATCAATACAACGTATACGAATATTAATAACAATAATAAGAGAGCACCAGAAACATTTAACATAAGAGAACGTTATTCATCTACTTCGAAATATGTGCGACATCGATTAAAAACGAACGAATTAAATCTGAAGCAAATGTTTGCTATCAAAACAAGTAACAATCAACATCATCAGAGAAGTAAATAAAATTTAAAAAAAAATTAAAAAGCAAGCATCGGAGGGGCGATTCTTACCCTGCGCGCACACAAGGACAAAATAAATTCATATTTCAACAAAATGACATCAAGAGTTATTTCCCCTGCTTATCGTTTATGCATTGAAGATAATCAAACCAAAATAATGAGTTCGAGTCACTCACCCAAAGAGTATTTCTGCCAAATTTGGTGAAAATCCGTTCAGCCGTTTTCCAGTAATTTTGCAAATACACAGACTAACAAGCAACTGCAAATCCCTACTTTCGCTTACGCGCGCAGGGTAATAACGAAAATAATGCCGTTTGAATAAAGAGCTGGTTGCATTTTTCAGGTTTCACATATAAGGGGAAAATGCAAATGGATATAGTAGTATTAAGTTTCTATTGTACATACACATTTTCAACAATACTGATCTAAAAAATACCAAACTAACATAATACAATTTATAAACATTCGGAAGAGTATTGTGATAGATGGCAACAGACTAGCTTATATAAGGAAATATTTTCTGGAAGCAACGAGAATAGAAGAAACCAAAGAGAAACTAAAACAAAACAAATACAATTAACATTATTGCAATGGTCTCTAACAAGCAATAAAATAAAATGTTGAAACTGAAAATCAAAAAAAACAAAAAAAAACTTGTCTAATATGGACAAAACATGTGAAAATAAGTCTAGACAAACTTCAGAATATTACACAAGCAAAAATATTCATAGATGTAAATAATAACTGTACATTCTGAAAGTGGAAATAACGACCATAACAATCTAAAGGTGAAGGTAAATACAAAATTAACACAGTAAATTTTTCGAAGAATCAATGAATGTAGTTCCCAACAATAAATTTAACGATAAAATGATTGCAACAATAAATTCGTACTCCTCGCCATCAATATTTTTGAGAAATGGTCACGAACATCAATATCACCCGGTTAAATAAAATTATATTTCCAGCAGTTACTACAACTACTAGTATAATTACATGATAAGCCAAAAAACAAAAACTGAACCATATAGAAAGTGATGACATAGAAATAGAAGTTAAGAGAAAAAAATTGACGAGTGGCTCTATGGTAAGAAGCTTGCTTCCAAACCACATGATTCCGGGTCCAGTCCCACTGCGTGGCATCTTGGGCAAGTGCCTTGCGCCGACCAAAGCCTTGTGAGTGTATTTGGTAGGCGGAAGCTGAAAGAAGCCCATCGAATATATATATATATATATATATATATATATATATATATATATATATATATATATAATAATAATATTAGGGACAAAATCCAAAATTACAGGTAAAAAACTCAATTAAAATCAATTTATAAAAAATTATATTATATTATATCATATTATATTTATCTTATGATATTTACTTTACTTTATATTATACTCATTTATTGTGCTTTTAATTATTAATTTTTCTATATGTGATAGTGGATTTTCATCGATGAGTTCTTGAAAATTGGTTATTTTTCCTAAAACTATATATATATATATGTATGTATGTATGTGTGTATGTATGTGTTTGTGTGTCTGTGTTTGTCCTCCCACCATCACCTGACAGCCGGTGTTGGTGTGTTTACGTCCCCGTAACTTAGAGGTTCGGCAATAGGGACCGATATAATAAGTACTAGACTTACGAAGAATAAGTCCTGGGGTCGATTTGATCGACTAAAGTGCTCCAGCATGGCCACAGTCAAATGACTGAGACAAGTAAAATAATAACAGCAAAGTAGAGAATGCATGTTGTAAGACATACTTCATTTTTTACAATATCTTAGAAGATAAGGGGAAATGCCTACAGCTCTTCCCAGAGTTTCTGTGGAGGAAACAAACTATTATTAAACCGGAGACTTGGCTCCAATAAGGACAACCTAGTAGATTCCACTAAATGTTCTCACAGACCAGGTGGAGACGTTAAGAATACAACACAAATCCTTGTTAATTTCTGAACAAAACACACATTTCGACTCAAATTCGAAACGATTTTATCGAGAACTAGGAGAAATTATAACGAAATAAAAACAACACAAGTAGCAAGAAAAGTAAAATAATTATGAAGAATATGAACTGCAAAAGAATCCCCACGGACAACAGAGTTCAAACAGTTAGTAACAGTACTTCAACAATAGTGGTTGGTTATAATAAAAGCAGACCGTCATTCTTAAACTGTTAATTGATTAATAATGTAGATTATGTCACCAGGATATCCTTTATAGTCTGTGGTCACTCTTGTGCTGGAGGAAGAAAACACTCAGCTTATTTATAAGCTTAAATCAATGTACTGCGGTGTCAGTATTGAAGGTAAGATGATTTTGATTGTATTAACGTCCTCTCCAGACAACCTCGGAAAGAAGTGATCGATGATTTTGTGAGAAAAGCAGCTACAACAGTGATAGAGATTGTTTTTATATCCAGTGCCTGCTGTTGGCACCGTCTTTTGGGCTATTTGCTTTCCTTTTTCAACTATCTTCCTAGCAAACAGTAAGCCATTGAATACATTTTGTTACTGTAAGTGTTTGGAAATGAACCTTAAAGCTTGTATTACCATCTGATTCAGTCCCTCTTCAATCCTTTATCGGCGTATAGAGTTTCGGGGACAGTCAGGACTTAAGAAGTCTATGTAAAGTTATGTTGATATCCTCATTATCTTTTTTTTTTGATAAAATATTTGGGAAGGTACTGACTGTCTTTATGGGTATAACTCATTCCTATCGTGTCCTTTCCGTTTGCTGATTCTTATCAAGTAAACTTCCTAGTGCCTACAACGGCTCTCAAAAGTTAGGTTTGTCGTTTGCGATGTTTTTTAACGTTTTTACTGTCAGTCTTTTAAGTAAGCATTTTCAACACTATGCATCTTTTGCCTTTTAAAAGTTGGAATGTTGGGCTCTTTTTATGCATGCCAGTTTCTCTCTCCTTTCACCCGTGATGTAATGTATACTTTAATTTTTTCTTGTGATTTGTATTGTGTTTATTGGGAAGGTTAGTTGAATATATTTCGACGCTGGAATCACTATTGTGAACCATACCTCAACCAATTAGAGAAAGATGACAAATTCAAAATAAAATTTGCAAATAGTTAACGATGGTCTATCATCAGTGTTTCCTTTTCAATCTTCTAGTCTTATAATCGACTCTTCAATTTGCAATTCGTCTTCATCGTTAAACATCAAGACTTCCTTGATTGGGACAAAGAGTTAACGGAGTTTCTTCTTGAAATATTTTCCTGCCAGCTAAGCTAACTAATAGATTCAATATATTCGGAGTGAATTAAGCTATATCTTCGCATTACAGCATTCATTTAAATATACATCTGAGCACTGTACGATTTAATGATAATTATTAAGGTGATGACGGCAATAATGATAACGACTATAATGATGCTAATATTGCTAATTCTACTACTACTACTACTACTACTACTACTACTACTACTACTACTACTACTACTACTACTACTACTACTACTACAGCTGGGCCAGAGCTAGGTTTTTGGTTCAAGGTTTTGATGAATTTACACGCTAATCAACAAAAGGCTGTGTACACCAATAAATTGTAACTGAATGAATGGTCGAAGAAAGAACTGTAATGATTCAGAAGAAAATAAATGATGGCAAAAGGCTGAAGAATACTTGTGTATGTACATAATTTATTAAATTATTGTTGAGCTAATATTATTTGTTGCTTAATATAAATAATGTATTCTACTTCTTTTAGCTGTCGATTAACCATCATAGATCAACAGCTGATAATCTATTATACATTAATGGCCAATGGCCAATTAACTGAATCCAAACAGAATAATTGAGCATCGTAATCAGAAAGATCCAGTCTTGCATATAAATATATGTTAAAGAATGCGACTAAAGACCACATTACTTGGCCAAGATTTACAAGGGTAATATGTACTTTTGAATTTTGTATAAAAGTACAAAAAATGCATTGGACAAAAGTCAATATTGCTAGAAATAATTCAACCCCATGACAATAATGACAAACCAAATATATGGTCGAAATTTGCTCACCCAGACCTGCTAAAAAAAAAAAGACAAACGTAAGTCGACGCAGAGTAAATATTTTGCAATTACTGAATCAGATTGAGAAAGAAGTTAATCCTGATCTAAGAGCATCTCTGGGCCTCAACTAAATAGCTAATTTGGGAGCAAATATTCCTAAAACCAAAATTCTATGAAACAGAAATGAATGATAATTCGAAGTAAGACAACGACAATTAAGTTTAATGAAAATGGAGATGAATATTCGAGTTGATGTAGCAATAAGTTATTGCTAGAATATCCTCAGCCTGAAGTTAAAATGCTTAGCAAAACGTGACAAAAAGAACAAAACAATGACTTCATTCGGAATATATCGCGCAGATAGTAAATATATAAACAGAGGAGACTTTCAAAGCAACAGAGAAGCTTAATGAAGTATTATGAAATATGCTAAGTAAACGTCTTCCATAAACATGAACACCGTTGTTGAGAAAATAATGTATTTAAATGAAAAGTCTTCTAAAGACTAATTAAAAATAGCAGAAACTACACCAGCATGAACCAAAATTCAAGCTTGATCACGTGGATAAAAAACACGGAAGACAAAAAGTATTTAAAAAAATAAGATGGTTCAGAAATGAAACGGAAATAGTATAATATTGTCGACCGCGAATATGGTTCTCCATAATATATAATATCTCAGTAATGCATTCAGAAGAGCAAGTAATTTGGAAAAACAAGATCAACAATTTGAGACGATTATTCATAAGTATGCAACGTGATCAAACAATGAACTGGTAACAGGACTACAATCAGCCTCTGGATATCTGTTTGAGACAGCTACATCAATTTCTAAGACAAAAAGTTTTAATGGCTCGCAAGCATATTGGTCTATAACTTTCTTGCTATTAACATACACACAAATATATTATTGCTTGGTTTCTTGCCTGAAGTGCAATAACATAGAGAAGTTGAAAAGTTGAGGGGAAGGGATATTATTATTAATGACAGCAAGAGAGAGAAAGAGAGAGAGAGAGGGAGGAGATAGAGACGGAGAGAGAAAGTGAGAAATAAAACATAGGATGCTTTAGATTAATTACTAAAAAATATTAATGATATATCATATCCTTAAACTTTGAGCACATTCTGCATGAATAAAACTCCACCAATACTTACAAAGTTTATTAAACATTACATGTTAAATATTTCTGGACTATTATCACAAAGTAAGGTGAAAATAATTAAAACCAATCGTATAGTAACTATGAGAAAAACATTCCAATATTTTCTCTATTTTATTTTATCTTTTTATAAAGCTCTGATTCAAACAAGAAAGCGTTATAAATATTGCGGACACACCAAGAACAACCTCATATATGTAGATAACTTTAAAATGTTTATATTAATCTGTTAGAAAACCTACTAAAACTTGCTGAAAAATTCAGGCAAAAAATTTGGGAAGAAACAATTAACGAAATTGTCTCTGGCTGTTTAGTCTCAGTAAAAAAATATACATCTACATACTTTTCTTCAATGAAATTTATGCTGGCATTATGAAATGCCAAATGAAAAGGTGAGTTATTAATCGAAACGAATCAGGAGATAAAGATACCCAATCACAAAGAAATTAAGGTTAATTCCTTGGATATTGTCAAGAAATACTAGAAAAACCATCCTAGCTCAATCAAATTATTAAACTCAAAACACAATAATTTGTCTCACAATGAAACAGAAAAAGTGTTAAAATATAAAGATCTGGAGATACAGAATGTGGAGTCAGAAGCTGAAAGAATTCGTATAATAGGGACCTGTCACATCATGATCAAACATAACTAAGACCCTAGTACTTATGAATACGCACAGCGTACAGAAAATGAGACCAGTACACACCGAAACATAAGGCATAGAGTACTTTCAATAAAGAAGAAGAAGAAGAAGAAGAAGAAGAAGAAGAAGAAGAAGAAGAAGAAGAAGAAGAAGAAGAAGAAGAAGAAGAAGAAGAAGAAGAAGAAGAAGAAGAAGAAGAAGAAGAAGAAGAAGAAGAAGAAAAACAACAATGACATCAACACTGTATCTCATGCCTGAGATACACACAACTGCGTGTAATAGTAAGTAAAAGCAAGCAATAAAAATTAGACTACAAAAAAATATCACGTCATTTACCAATGATTCTTTTTAAATTAAAAAACCAAATTCTCTTTACAGTTCAATAATAAGGACTAATAACTCCAAATCAAGTTGTATAACCAGTTTTAATGAGTAAACTTTTGAAAGAATTGAAGGACTACATAAATGTCGGATTGTGTAAAGCCAATTATGCAGTAGTTGTACATTTATGAGAAGTTGCCATATTTACCGGAGAAACTAGCGGCCAGTGAGCATTTGAGAGGTATTGAAACTTCTTGTGGGGATTTGGTGCAGAAATAACACATTTGCATTGTTGCAACATCTAGTAGATATTATATTATTGTTGACCATATAAACAAGAAAACGGTATCGATTTCGTTTGTTGCACAAAGAGAGAAACAAAAATAACGAATTTCTATCCTTAAATGTCCAGTTATAATGTGCAGAATGAATATTCACAGCATCTATGCAGCAGAAATCAATAGTTGTTGGATTCTACCTGAAATGCGAATCTCATACTTGCAATGAGTCAAAAAAGTAGAAATGAAAGCGAATAAATAGCTGTCATTATATAGAAGAGGTACATATCGTAAATGAAATCAATGTTGGCATCGAAGATACACAAGGTTGAAAGGAAATATTTAATTGCAACATTTCTAAGAAATGGACATTCAAGACATTTTATATGAAAAAATGCACACAAACAAGATGAAATATTGGACAGCAGATGGCACTTAACAAGCAAAACTAGTTGATAAGATGATGTCCAAGACAGTGATACCAGAAAGGTCAAATGTTATGTTAGAAAGCTTCATGTGAACAATGGTAGAAAGGAAAGGAAGAGCTGTAAGTGAAAGAAAAGAAGAAATGAAAAGAAGAAATGAAAAGAAGAAATGCAACAGAAATGGAGTTTGAGAGACATTGAAAGATGAAGGTGATAAAAAATAAGATGAAGCTGAATATAGAAACAGAAACAGGCTAAGGTAGAATAGAATGCAAACAATGTGCAAATGAAAGAAGTAAGATACATGGATATAAAGACAGGTTGTGAGGGTGAGTAAGAATGTGTGACAGAAACTAAACAGAGGTGGAAGATAATTCGTTGAGTGATAGACAAATTTAAATTGTAATATAAAATTTAAAAGAATCTGGATAAAAATAGATAGCGAATAAATGCAGGAGCTAGTTAAAGAAAATTAAAGGAGACATAGATATAGAGAGAAACTCAGAGAATCAAATGGAGAAAGAGAGAGAGTTGAAAATAGAATCAATAGGCAAGATGTAAGGAAAGTGTGTGATAGCAAATAATGAAGAGACTGAATAGAAAGAAGAACAAAATAAAGGATAAAGTAGATAAAGCAATATGAATGGAAGAAGAAAAGAGTATTCTAAAATAAAATGAAAACATGGACCGAATAATATAATTCAGAACAATTGAAACGAAAATTATCTTGCGATGTAGAATGAAACGCATAGGAAAACAAAAAATACGGTAGCGTAATAAAATCCATGTTTGGCGCTCATAGTAAATAAGTAAAACATGAAAAACAAAAATATTCATAAAAAATTTATGATGATAATAAACAAATTGTTATGAAAAATATAATATATTTCATAACATAAAGTTGTAATATATATTATGGTCTACTTCTGTATCGTGAAAACTACACACATTCGCACGCACTAATTATCCATAAATAACGGTAATAAATATACACACCACGTGTGCAAAAGTTTATTTCTATTTGTAAAAATAGAATCAATATTTCGTCGTGAATGCAGCTACAAAGTTTTAACAGAATGGAATATCACATTTTACTCAGTATCATAGACTATTATCAGTTGTC